>NC_031777.1:23442889-23537269 GCF_001522545.3 Parus major | reverse complement strand
CGGGTCCCAGCACCACGCGGGCCTCACGGTGCCCGGGGGCTTTGCTCGCTGCGAGCCCGCGTGGGGCTTGTGCGAGGAAGAGAGGGGGAAGCGGGACCCCCGCTCCTCCTGCCCTGCGGGCAGCCCCGAGGGTGACATCGCTGTCTCCTGCCTTTGTGCCCCTCCATCACTGACCGGCCCCTCCGTCTTCCCCGCAGCAAGGAGAGCTCAACTCCTTCCTCTGGACCATTCGCCGTGACCCCCCCGCTTATCTCTTCGGCACCATCCACGTGCCCTACACGCGAGTTTGGGACTTCATCCCTGACAACTCCAAGGCCGCCTTCCACGCCAGCTCCAGCGTGTACTTCGAGCTGGACCTCACGGACCCCTACACCATCTCGGGGCTGGCCAGCTGCCAGATGCTGCCCCACGGGGAGAACCTGCAGGACGTGCTGCCCCGGGAGCTGTACCGCCGCCTCAAACGCCACCTGGACTACATCAAGCTGATGCTGCCCCACTGGATGACCCCGGACCAGCGGGGCAAAGGGCTCTATGCCGACTACCTCTTCAACGCCATCGCCGGGAACTGGGAGCGCAAGAGACCCGTCTGGGTGATGCTCATGGTGAACTCCTTGACGGAGACGGACATCCGCTCCAGAGGGGTGCCGGTGCTCGATCTCTACCTCGCCCAGGAGGCCGAGAGGATGAAGAAGAAGACGGGTGCGGTGGAGCGGGTGGAGGAGCAATGTCACCCGCTGAACGGGCTCAACTTCTCCCAGGTAAGGAGGCTTTCTGGGCCTCGTGCCTTATCCCAGGATATGGGGGCTGTTCTCCTTGCACTTCCATCAGTTGAAGGGGGTGAACCCCAAACAGTGGGCTAGTCACTCATGGGCCTCAGCAGCTTTTGTGTTGGGCTGCCTGTTCTCCGTCACGCCGATCCGTGCTGCCTGCTGGAACCCCGTGATGTGCGTGGCAAGCTCTGTGTGGGTATCATGTGTATAATTTATTTGACAGGCAAATGTCCAGGGTGTGAATGTGTGTGTCTGCTTGCTTGCCACTTGTGAGGGAAACTTCCATGCTTCCCATCCTGCCCCAGAGCTGGGTAAAAAGTGGGTTTTTTTGTTTGTTTGTTTTGAAGTAAAGCAGCTCTGTGGTACTTGTCAGGAAGAGGATGAAGCATGAACAATGAAAATAGAAATTTCGACATTGTTCAAATTGATTTAAGTACATGCAAACTGTCAGTTGTCTTTTTAGTGGTCACTCTGGGTCAAAACAAAGTGGCTCATGTTGCCCTTGTACTGGGGGAAATTAAGTGTGCAATAGGCATGGGTTTATTTTATTTCATTTTAGAGCAGGTAAATTTCAGCAAACAGAAAAGGATGTAGTTTAAGAAACAAAAGTTATTGGTGTAACTGGACTCCGGAATTCTTTCAATGGATTTAGCTTTAAACAACCAAATACTAAGCCATGAGATCTATTTCATTTCGGTGGATTAATCAGGAACACAGTAACAGCTATTGACTTTGCTTTGTGGAACTGTTTATGTGAAATGAGATTTACGAGAAATTGAGGAAATGAATGTGTGTGGAAGAAAACAAATAATCCAGGAGAGATTTAAGATGGTGTCAGTTACTGCTATGATATTTCATTTTTAACCTGCTTTTCGTCATTAGTTTTGGATCAGTCTATTTCCAGCCTTATCTTACTGTCCTACTTTGACCATAAAAATTCTTGGTGATGTGGGAATAAGGATTAAAGGACTAATCTTTGGTGTGATTAAAATGTCCTTAGAGTGCCTTCACCCCCTGCTCCCCTGAAGTCTGGTAGGAACTATTTGAAGGAGAAAAAGTCTGACTTTCACTAACATTTGGTTTATTCAATATTTCAACTAGGAGTTTTAACTCTGAATACAGCCTTCAGAGAAGATTTGTTGCATACACTTTTTGAATGTATTTTCTTGTTTATCGACAAAAATAATTAAAAGAAAACCCCTCAGGACGTTTGCATTATTTAACACACATCCAAATCAAGGAATTCGTTTTAAACTGTTCTATATGAAAGGTTTGAATGCTTTCTGCTGAACCCCTTCTTTAAGGTGAGGTAAAAATAATTAACCATTCCAGTCATACTATAGTGTTTGGTTGTATTAGGTCAAAAATGGCAGTTAGAATCAAGCATATGAAAGCACCTGGTTAAAAATGTACCACTTGGAAGCCTTTTAAATGTGAATCATACTACATTTTTTTCTTTTCAGAGAGAGTGAGCAACAGAGAAAGGAAAAGGAACTGAGTACAAAACTCACTGCTGCTCTTAACCATAATTGTTTCTCTGTCCAACTTTTAAATAGAAACAAAAATTTCTCATTCATTTTGCTCCAAAATAATCTAAAAAAGCACAGTAAAGGTATTACTCCTCTTGGCAAGCAAAAGAAAGTCATTTATGCAAAACATTTGTGCTGATTAAAGGAATACATTCCATTTTAATTGTTAGAGAGAATTGACAAAGTTGCTGAAATAAATCAGTGTTCAGGAGGAAATTTCCTAGATTGAAGCTTTTTCTGGGAACAAGGCCACCAGAACAACAGGAGACAAAATTAAACAAAACAAACCAGATATTTATTTTCTTGCTTCCTCTAGATTTCCATGCATCCTGACACCTGGCTAGTTGTTTAACAATAGTAATTTGTAATGTTATCACACCGTCTGGCAGTCCTACTGCTTGGTGTATTACTGTGCTAATTTAGTGGAGTGGATTACTATTGCAAGGTTTCACCTCCCAATTCCAGGTCTTGGAGCCTTCCTTAAGCAACACATAATTAAAACACAATAAAATGGAAATCAGAAATTGAGCAGCTTTTGTCTCGCAGGGTGTTTGCACAGTTTGATGAGAACATCTGTGATAAATTATAGTCCCAAATCTGCTAAGGGTATCAGCGGTTTTTTACCTGTTTTCAGCATTACTATTACAGGAACACTGTACATTATTTCTGCATTCAGAATTCAGGTTTTAGGATTGCTGAATCACATCAATGCTTTTGTTTCCCACATCCCCAAAGTCCAGTATTTTTGCCCTAAGCAAATTTTAAAAAAAAAAGACAAAAAAAGCTTTTTTCCCTACTTCTTCTCCTCAAAGGCAGCTTTGTGCTACTGCAAATATTTAATCTGACTACATACACCAAATCTGTTAATCTGATACCGTGAGGAGGAGGAAATCTAGGAGTGGTCCCGGTGTGGTACTTGGTTTTGATCTGCTCTGAAAGAAAGTGGATACACTTGCATTTTTGACCAGGAACGATCTTTGAAACGTTCTGTTCGTGGCTTTGAAATGTTGATTGTCTTAGCTGGATAAAAAGATTAAGGTGGCTCATATAATTAGCTGCTTCCTGGAGAGCCAGCTCCTGCAGGTAAGGCAGGGAGCATTGTTTTCTATTGTAAACCCCGAAACTTTGTAGTTCGATTCTTGTTCCCCCTGAAAACCTTGCCCAGTGTTTCCTGCTGCTTTTCCACCTCACTCCCATCCTCTTGCCTCCTGCTGACCGGCTGCTCTCCTGCTTGGATCCTGGGGGGAAGTGTTTTCCCACCTCCTGGGGCTCTGGCAGCTGCTGATCACTCCATGTGCGGGCCCCAGGTATGATAGAGCTGGTGTCAAGGTGTCTGAATCCCAGCAGAAGGAAGTGTTGGGAGCCTGGATGCAGGGGAACTCATAGCAGGTTTGGGTCAGGCTGAAATTTTACTGCTCCTTGGTATTTGAAGTTTCAGGGTTTTCATGGAAGGTGGGACAGAAAGAGCTGAGGCAAGTGAGGAAGAGGAAGCAGACAAGTCTGTTTGACAGCACTGGTGTTTATGTAGAGAGTGGCCAGAAAAGGGCAAAATCAAGTTGGCCAGGGCTGAGGGGCAGGTGACATTCCAGGCCTTCTCGTGGAATCATGGCAGAGGCACTGCAGCCACTGCTGGCTGTGAGGACTCATCTGTGTGTCCTCTGAGCACCAGCTGGGAATAGGGCTAAGCTTTCTCTCTTCTTTGGGACCCTCTGGGCATCTGTGATGGGAAGTTTTCCCCAGGATGTTGCTGGAGTAAGAAGTGTGGTGGTGGCTCCTGCTGCTGCTCAGGTCTATTGCATCCTCCCTGATGGCCCAGGGCTGTCATGGGACCCCCATCACCCTGGAGTGATTGCAGTGTGTCCCCACTGAAGGTCTGTACAGTCAGCAAGGGGAAGGTCTTACTCCTCTACCCAAACTGCTGTTCCCTGGGGAGGTGGGTGGCATCTCCTGCTTGTGTTTGATCCTGTTTCTCAGCAGGATCCCCAGTCCCAGACAGGGGATAGTCCTGCCTCAGCATTAGAACTAAAATCCCTCTCCCATCCCATCCAAGCTTGCTCTCCTCAGGGACAGGCTGTATTCAGCTCATTGCAGATGCCCTGAATCCCAAGGTTTGTAGGGGATATTTTGTGTCAGGGTCCGGCTTCATGCCAGCCTGTTGGTGGGGAAGCTGTCAGGCTGGTGAGGAGCTGCCAGCACCCCCTTTTCTCCCGTTTGGGAAGCCTTGACTCTGGTCTCCTTCAGCTGGTATCATTTCCAACTGCAGGGGGAGATGTTAAATATCAAACCAGTGTTGATTGGATCAGAGACGGCCTCAAAGAAAGAAACCTCAGACTGTGCCAGATTAAACTTCACACTTCACCATTCTCCCCCTTTCATTTCTTTGCCGCCTCGTTCTCTGCACAAATAAACCTCATCTCCCCGCTTTCTACCAATGAGACAGCATTCATGGGGCAGGAATGACTTTGTTAACAAAATCAGTCTTCATTTCCCAGGTCCTGCTGTTCCATCAAACCCTGGGACATGGCAGCTTTGATTACTCTGGTGATAGGATTAGAGGGGGGAACAAGTGCTAGTTAATAAAAGGCCGATGGGTGGTCTGTCATGTTTGGTCACTGACAGCTCTGCAGCCTCGAAGCTGGACCTTCAGTGGCAAAACAGTAATATACACAGTAATATACAGGCAGGGCCACATCCTGGACTCTCTGCTCAATCTGCCCTGTCCCCTTGAAAAACTAAACATTTCTGTGATCACAAAGCTGGGATTCTCCAAGCTGACAGGACCAGTGTAACTGACTTAAAGAGAAATTTACTTGTTTGTCCTAATGAAAGAGCCAGGCTCAAAGTTTTCTGAACTGAATTAAAGGGCTCAGTTTCAGAGTAGCTGACTTATCATAGTCTGTATAGTTTACGTGAGGGAGTATTACTGATTTTCTTTTTTTTTTTTTTTTTTTTAATTTTTGAAATAAGAGTGGTTTTTGTCTAGTAGAAATTGCACCTTTTTGCTTTTATAGAATTTCAGGCTTTGTGAAGAGAGCAGGAGTCATCAAAAACAGCATTACCTGTTTTGGTTGTTGAATGTTCTTGAAAGAAATGTTGTTAGAGGGTTTGATTTCACATAGTTAGACATAGTGCACATAGTTTTCAGCTTGCTGTCTTTTCTTAAACTATTGCTCCCTTTACCCCTTTATGCCCTGGGGTAAAAAAAACTCCCCCAGCAAAATTAACCTCGGGGTAGAAATACATACAGCAAAAATAGAAATCCTTCCATTTAATTCCCTTTAAATACTAGTGGGAGCTGCTTTATGTCTTCACCAGGGGAACTGGTGAGGATGAAACTTTGCAAGTGTTAAAACTACAGTAGTGGCAGTAACACCTGAAGGTATCAGCAGCTGACGTTTTAGAGCTGTACCCACCTGTAGGTGTTGCTCTATACAGGCAGTGACTGTGTGCTCCTGCCCCACAGCCCCTTGGAAGGCTCACCCAGGCATTTGATGCCTATTAAAAAACAGCCAATCACTAATAATGGCTTGAGGGGCAGCTGGTAATTAATCTGTTGTATTTATTGTATATATAACTGCCAGAAGTGTTTGTACAACAGGTCAGGTATGAGCCCTTCCTTTCCCTCTGATCCTTCACACCTTCCTTGGAAACAACCAAGCCCAAGGCAGGTGTACCTGCCTGCCTCCCACGAGCGGGTCTGGAGGGTTCTGCTGGTTGATTTGTCTGCAAAATTATGGGTGCTGCCTGGGATTTGTATTAGGTAGGAGTTACATCTTTGTAAGATGGGTCTTGAAAAGGTAAAACCCCCTAGAAATCAGTCTGACAGACACTTAAGGGAGTCCTTACTGTACCTGAGGTAGCTTAACTTTACCAGTGTTTACAAGTCAAATAGCAGAATTGTGCCTTTTTTTCCTATGTGTGTTTGCCACCTCAGGGCTGCTAACCCAGCAGGTACAAAAACCTCTGTTTAGTAAATGGTATTTTCACAGTGATGATTTTCAGTCTGTTTGTTATTTGCTGTCACTTGGTAATGCTGTTGCAGCAGCAGTCAGGATCCTCTTCCAGGCCCAGTGCTTTGCTTATAAACAGAATGAACCATTGACCTTAAAAACCTCAACTTCAAGTATAGTGCAACCTACAGTCCTCAGAAAATCTTTAACAGCCTCCCCTCAGCTCCCTAGTGAGTAGCAATCCACGTTATAAAGTCAGCCCACATCATTCAGGCAAGTCAGAGGTTCCTGGATTGCAAAGGCCAGAAATGATCTTAAGCAAGGGCACTCACTCACCTTGCACTCCTGCAGAGAGAAGATCAGTGGCAGGGCTCCTGGCAAAGCATATTTAGGGACTTCAGAGGACATACTGTAAAGTAACAGCTTTTCCCTGTGCTCAGCTTTACACTGTAAACCCTTATTAATATTTTCACTGGCATTAGGAGTTGATGAGACAGGTAAAAGGCAGAAGAAATCAAGGTGTTACTACTTGAGCCATGTGAACTTGGTGTAATTTCTTTCATCTTTTGGTCTTATTAGCGAGGTCTCCTGCCTGCTTGGGTGAATGACTCTAAGCCGACATCCTCAGAGCACAGTGTTTAGGTTGTAGCACAAAAATGGAGATTGTCAGCAATGACTGGTATTTTAGAAACTTCATTGTTTTTAACTTTCAAGGGTCAGTGTTAGAAGAACCCTATTTTGCAGGGAAACATACCTGCCTTGTGTTCTCACTCCTTCCCCAATCCCTCTTCCAAGTAGACAACCCATACAGATGCTTGATGCTGCTATACTTAAAATCTGCAGAAAGCACTGTGGGCTGATGCAAAATTTTTAATATCTCTATGAAGTTCTCAAATTATTTCTAGGTTGCAATTACTAAGACATGTTTTTCTGAACATGGCAACAATGTTTGAACTTAATACTCCTTCTGTAACCCCAAAAGCATGATAGTTTCCAACTCACTCGAGACACCAGAAATTAAAGAGGTGCCTGCAGAGTTTAAAACTGCAGATATCAGTGTTTGAACGCAGTACCTCATTTCTTGGGCAGGAATTGGAGCAAGACTATGCCCTCTGCAGAGTGGTAACAGACATGCAACGAATCTGTAAGACTGGTTGTATCCATTAAATAGCTGTATCCCTATTAAGTCTCCAATTATGGTATCTCAGAATCTCCATTAATTTGCTTTTTCTGGTGCTCAAGAGAACAATACAACTATCTGGTATTATTGTTACTGTTTATTGAATCTAATTGTCTTTTAAAGGCACAGAGAATGAAAAGTGACCTGGTTAATACCTGTCAGAAGCTCAAGCAGGAATTCACACTCATGTCTGTTGCATTTATCACTAGTTATTCCAACAGAAGTTCTTCACATTTGGATTTCCAATATTTTAGAGCTTCTGGTGCAAGTAATTTCAGGACTTCTAGCACAATATAAATGAAAGTTGGTAAAAACTGTAAATTAAAACCATGTGCTCAGCATTTTGAAATGCATGTTGTATGACTTGAGTAGGCTCATTAGCAAAAGTATTTTTGGTTTGAATGAGATCAAAGACCCAAGATTTTCCAGTCTGAGGATAATTTTTAGCATAGTCCTGGACACCCCATTTCTCATCATACATCGACTGCCAGTTATACCTAAAGAAATCATCATCCCTGAAGTATTGCAATTAGATTTATTATCAGTTTTTATCTGCTGGTCAGCTCTGTCCAGGCACTGCAATAATGCTGAGGGGTTGAAGAGTCTTGCAGATGTCAAAAACGAGTTTTATTCCCGACTTCCTCAAAATCAGGATTGCAGTCCATGCTGGTGGGTAGTAGTGTTAAAAGTGACAGACCAAATCCTGTATGTTGTACCCATTCCAGAGAATTCCTTGAAGCCAGGGGTAACATTGAACCATCCCCAGAAACTCCTAGTAACACACAGGGAAAGGATTGTAAAATAGAAAAAGCTAATCTGATTTCCTCTTTTTCTAGACTCAGTTAGAGTGGAAGTTATGAAGCCTTCCACATGAATTCTAGTCCAGAGGTTCTTCATGCTTGGGAATCCCTACAAAATAGGAGTTAGTTAAGATGGGGCAAAAAGTTAGGAACTCAGTCACAGGCAGCCTGATAGCTATATCAACATAATTAAGGAGATGTTTTATGTTTCCCTTAGATGTAATTAAACCTGCTAGCTGCTTCTACCCTAACTCTTCCATTGGGGTACTGGGGAGACACATATACCTCCAATACATAAAACAGAGAGGAAGCATCTTCATAGAGTAAAGCAATATTCATCAGAGTCCCTTCGTGAGCCAAGGAATAAGAAAAAGGAAACAAATCTTACAGTTATTTTCAAACCCCTTTCCATTTTAATAAAAGTCAAATTACAGGGAACACAGGAAAAGTATTTCTTTCATGCAGGCAGTTCTGTGTCTTGAAAGTATCCCCTCAATATTTTAGATACTGTACTAAATCCAAGGTCTCCATTAGGCTCCCTCACTTTTGTTAACAATCACAGTGAAGACTGATTATTCTCTGTACACTTTCTGCCACTGCACAAATTTAGCTGTCCTTTGATTTCTTGCAGCCTTTTCCTATTACAGGTGACAGCATAATAGTGATGGGGAATATTTATTTAAATGTGAGACCAAATGCTCACAGTGCAGGAGTTTGCAGAGTCAGCAGAGAGGGAGAGGGCAAAAGGGTGATTTGAGAAACATGCCCAAAGTTTTGAAGATATTTGTATTCCTGGCATATGATTGGTTTACTGTTTCAGAAATGATCACTGAGATAAATGTTATGCCAGAAGGAAGTGTGATGTCCCAGTGTGTGTCATTGGTTCTAAAGCACTGGTAAAATCATCACAGCACTATTAATTGTTAATTGCTACTAATTGTGAAAATGCTAAGCCTTACACCATGAGAGGAGCTGCTCCTGACATACTGGGAGTCAAATGAGATGCTAACCTGTAGCTTGCTTTCAAACTGAGGTAATTATTTTTGGGATATCACACAGGCAGGAGAGGTGCAAGTGTGCAAAATGGGCATAAAAATGTTGTTTTCATAAGAGTTAATGATACTAAAGGCCCTTCTTTTTCATAATGAATTTCCTGATTAATACCAGAAAAAAACTAAAAAGAACATGCATAAAAAAGCTCATTATCTGCCTTCTGGAGAAGATAACTCACTGACACTCAGAACTGAACAAAGTCAAGTTTCTAATATGAAGTATGACCAAAGCAATTCTTATATGGCTTAGCCTTCAAACAACTGGGATGCAGTGCTGCTCCTTCAGCACTTCTCCTTTCCATTTACAGAATGGAAATTCAGAATACCAGTAAGAAAATACCTCATCAGTCCCTGAGACCGGGTTATACCATCCTGAAATAATCCAGGTGTTTCGTGGCAAGATGGAGTTCAGAGGCTCACGGCAGCAGGCCTTTGCAGGCATGAAACACTGTCCAGCTTTATGGATCAGCTTGTCCCTGTCTGCAGACTGGCACTGGCCAGCTTTTTACCCAGCCAATTGTGTGAGGCCAGAGAGGATTTTCTTTATTAACTTGAGTGGCTTGGCTGTGAAATGAGACATACTGTACAGTGTATAACTCAAGCTCGCTTTCAAAGGCATTTTTGTTGAAGTTGGGTGTCCAGAGAGATCTGAGCCTTTAACATGTACTCATCTGAAACACACTCTAAAAACTTCGTAATTTAAGGTCAGCATTTGCACTAGTTCATGTTCCAGTAATAGAGTAGTGCTTGCTTTAAAAAAAAAATATTCAATTTATATCTAAATGTATAAAGGTAGGTTTTTTCTTGAAAATGAAAATGACTGCTCTAAGCACTTGCTGTGTGTTAACTGTGACTGGATCAGCTTGAAATGGATGCACCCTGTAGGGATTTCAGCAAATTATGGCTCTGAAGTGAAAAGAAAGCATCATTGATGCACTTGTATGTTCCCAGAGCCGGTGGTATTAGTCGTTGGGAATCACTTGTAGTATTTTTGTATTTTAGGAAGTACAAAGAGCTACAATCTCCCAAAAGGTGTTGTATTTTGGCGTAATTTGGAATGGGTTTTGTCATTAATGACAAAGAGATCCCAGTGGAAGATATTCCTAAGAATGCAAAACACAATCACTAAACCCACACAAGATCCCTTATCACACTCTCTCTAAAGTTGTTGCAGATTCATTTGAATTACACTGTAAAGATTTATCTCTTATTAATGGAGCGCTCTTCATTTTTTAAAATTGAGTTGTTGTGCAACACATCAAATAACAATGTCATAACACATCATAAATCAGTTTGTTCACTGAAGGATTCCACATGAGTTAATCTAACATCCTGGACACAGTTCATGAGCAGTTAATTTTAGCAGTTCTCTTTGATACGTATCAGTTAAGGCAAAGCAACTCCAGCCATTATGGAGTAGAGTCAAAACTGGTTGACGGCAAAGCAAGTACAGACAAAGATTGTTCACAGATAAAGACTTTGGCAGATCATTCAAGGGATCTTTGCTTTATATATAGAACAATTGTAGCTCTAATACCAGCAGTGCAGACACTCTGGGACAAAGAGAAAATACACACATACACATACACACCAAACCACAGAAGAAAACCACACACACCACTTGGTACTTGAGTCTAACAAGAAAGTCAAGCTAAAGTTCAACAACCCTGACGTAGCTACAAAGAGCTCCATGGCAGGCAATGAGATGGGAAGAACCACCCCCGAAAAAGTATTCAGGAGTTATTCCCATTGTCAGTGTGGGAGAAACTGAGAATGTTTGATTTGAAACACAAAGTCATCCGGCGGCCTGCCAAATGCCATTTATCTCAAGGTCACGCAACGTAAATAACCCAAGGGTTAGCTCCAAAGCAGGAGGTAGCTGAACAAGAGTAGGGGAAGGGATTCTCTCTCTTCCCTGTGGATGTTTGGCATGCTACTGAGAACGTTTTGAGGCCTGGCACTCCTGACGAGTCTGGTGTATTAAGAGCAGTATAACGCAGCAAAAGCAGAGAACAGCTGAATGTAGCATCATGGAAAGGACCATGGTTTGAGACCAAGTCACTAAGCTGTCACACATTTTCTGTAAGAATTAATCAGGGACACTAATTAAAAAGGAAAACTTCAGCAGAAAAAAAAAAATCTCTTGGATGCTTAAGTCTGAAAAGATTAGTCCCTGTTACTCATTAGGGACAACCAATGTTTATTTACTGTTCAGCTGAGTGGTCATATGAATTTTTCTGTTCTTCTAAAACATGAAGTATCACAACCTTTTTACACTTTTTAAGAAAACAAGAAGTTTAGCAGCTGTCACATCAATAATCCATCATTATCAATCAGGAAAGGAAGAGGTGTATTTTCCCAAGAGTGCTTAGACCTAAGGGTATATCTTGGAATATAACTATGGAAGAATCCCAAAAGACTTGGCACCTCTTCCCCTGTCGTCTGAGGCAAAGCTCAGTGTAGTTCCCATTAAAACAAATCAAACAAGTTTGCAATCCTTTTACTGGGAACCCAAAACTATATCTTTTGAAACCAGGCAAGGTGGCATTCCTGCAGGTTTATGCAGAAAGGAGTTTAATGTAAGCAAATGATTTATTAAGAGAACAAGAGAGAAATGTTAGTCAATATTCTTCTAATTTATGTGTGATTTTGACAGGCTTAAAAACCAGATTGAGTAGATTTACATGTGATTTCATGTTGAAATTTTGATGCCAAGAAAAAAAGTGAACTAAACTCAGTAAGCCAGAAGGAGAGTTTCAAACTAAAAGTGTTTTGATTCAGTCAGCACCACCTGAGGTCACTCTACAGAGTCCTGTACATCTGTATGGCCTGAGCTCTACTCCTTCCAAACAGAAGGGAAACAAGCTGAGCATGAGGATAAGGAACCCTGAATCTTTGTATACACAACACAGACAATTTTATACCTGTAGGCCTTACATAACGTGTTGGAAACTGAGGCATGACTTCAGGGACTGAAACACCCCAATTACATTACTACATCTGGGGCTAAAATTATGATTTTTTCCATCTATTAATTTCTCTTACGCCTTTCAATTTATTTAGTGCTTGTAGAAAAAGAAATATTTGTGTGCAGAGGGGCTGGAGCTGATGAGATGGTGATGTGAAAGGGACATCTGCTGGAGAAGTCCAGGCTGACTGTGAACTCCAGAACTTACAGCTCTTTGGGCAATGGACTATGGACTATATCTTCATCCCTTGGTAAATAGAGTGTCTCCACCCATCTTTGCTATTTTAGCCCCTAATGGAACTGATTTTCTCAAATGCAAATGGTCTTGAAAAATGGCAGAGAACACAGACTTGCAACATTAACAATGAACCAAGGGCTTGTGTGTTGCAACAACCTTTGTTGAGGGATTGTTGTGTTGAAAATCTACTGATTCTGGCACAAGCTGGAGAACTCAGCAGTTCCACTTTGCATGTCCTGCCATCATTCAACAGGCAGACCCTCTAGCTAGACATTGCAGTAGGGCAGCCAGTTGGCTTCTCCCAACCTCCTTAGGTTTCCAGATGTCATAACAAAGTGAGAGAGGGAGACTTAGCCATCTTCCATGTGTTTACGCTGGAGCTGCTAGGCAGAGACCAAGCCACAACACTGCACAGCTTTTCAAAAAGGACTTAATAGGCCTCTCTGTAAACAGATCTAAATATTTGCCCCAGTGACATTTATCGCATCACACGTCTGGCGCGAGTGTTTCGTCCTTGTTTTGCTTGCGTGTTTGGATTCTCTTATAAACATTAATGAAGTGCTTGAATACAAATGAATAATCCTCCCCCTTTCTTCCCACCCTGGAGGGGAGGGGAATGGGAGGGCATGAAGTAATAATAGTTCAACCTTCAACCCGTAATTGCTCGGTACATTTTGATGACAGTTTTCTTTCTCACGTGCTTTAAAAGACTTTATTCGGCGCGTACATCTATGCAGAAGGCATTGCACCTTTCTTCAAAGGCAGCTGCAGCTGGAGTTGGAGTGGAGGGCACTTAGCAGGCAGCACTGTGTCATTTGATGTTTGAGCAGTCATAGCATGTTGACTTGCTGCAGGGTTCCCAGCAGGCTGCCAGAATCCTGCCCCATCTACAAGGCTTTTAACAGAGGATGTATTTAATATATACTTTCCTAGGCGTCTGATGTATAGCCGGACAGAATAATGGGCCTAAAGCACCTAAAATCTAACTCCATTTGACAGTTCATCTACCTTTTGCTGGAGAGCTGGGGTCATTCAAGAGGTGTTTTCCAACTACCTACAGCTTCAATACTGGAGACAGGGTTTCCAAGTTGTCCCTTCTGATCTTTCAATGCTTTAATGGAGGCCCTGGAAAGGGGTTGTCTTGGTCTTAATTTTGATTTTGTACTAAAGGAGAAGGAGAGTGTGGGGTAAGGAAAGACTGACCAAATCTTGTTTCCATAGGTGGTTTCGGTGGACACAACCTTTGGAAGATTATTCTGTGTTCAGGGGTATGAGAACATTAACCAAATGTATTAGAAGCCTGTTTCCTGATCCTAAGAGGGGTGAAGTTGTGAAACAGATCAAAAGGCATCATCCCTGAAGCTGTTCCAGACTGAGGAAACATTGAGTATCTCATTCCTGTGTGGGAGCAGTTATATTACTGCTCCATTCTCCCTGTGCAGTTGAAAATGTCACAATGTCTTCCATACACAATAAATTACCATCATCTCCTGCCAGGTGGGACAGTGCTTTGCTCAAAACTGTACTAAGCATCTTTAGTTTCTGCAGCTGGGCTTGCAGGAACAGTGGTTTGGCTTGCTTGGAAGCCAGTAATAAAAAAAAATTTCTTTTAGTCATGAGGGTCTCTTCAGAAATTCCCTGAACTCATGCAACTAAGCTATCAGCTCTTTGTTAAGAGGAAAACTGCTGCATTTAAGCTGTGGGACATAAAAGAAGTAATCAATACTCAGAAAAAAATGAAAAGTTCATTCTTCAAATGGTCTCTAAGAAAAAAATCATCCTGTACAGAACATCTGCGGGTTTGTTGTGTGCAATAGTACTAAGTGCAAAAGATTTATGTCCCAATAGTCAGGCTTTGGGAGGTCAGGACTAATACCCAAGAGGAAAAAAATGCATATGTTTCCTTTATCTGAGTGATTAGGTATAAAATGGGTTAAAAATTAATACTGTCTTTGGTTCAGCATGTATATGAAAGCATTCAGTCTGCACATACTTGAGTACTATTAGAAAGTGCCTGTCAACTCCATTAATTATCAGATTGCTTATTCAGTCTATGCATTCCTTGCATAAATCCATATCAGCTTTGCCTCTTGTAACACTGTTTGTTTATATGAGCTGGAACTCTCAATCCTGAGCAGTCTGAAGCGCCTCTTGAAAGAATTTCTTCGTCTGCACCTACAGGGACCCAGGCTGTTTGCTATTCAGAGGATGCTCTGTGAGCTGCTTTTTCGGTGAGTTGGGAGTCACAAAATTGTCTGGAAAGGCGTTCTTTTGTCACTTCTGTCTGTTTTGATCAGATAGAAGAGACTAAAATTGTTACTGTTCTCAGCAGCTGTGAAGTGCACACTGGAAAAAACAAAAAGCTTGGAGAAAGGGATAGAAAAAGAATTCACTGATATTTTTGTCATCCTCTTTCTGATGTGCCAATATTAATGGAGGCTTTTTTTTTAAAATGAACTTACAGACCAGTGCATTCCATTGTCCCCGTCGCTCAAGCATTCTGCCTTTTGCTCATTTGCTGGAACACAAACATGGAAGTGTATTTGGAACTAGCTGGAGCCTTAAAAAAACAAAATTAAGGCAAGCTGCCAGATCAAAATCTAATACACAACATATGTTTACAGGGTTATAGTCTCTTGCCATGCTGGCTTTAACAGCACTCCAGTGTGAAGTTGAGTTAATGCCTTCCAAGATCTTTTATCATCCATCGTGCTTATCAAAACAATAAAAATACTGGTTTTATTTCATCAAATGTGCCTTTCGTCTTTTCTGAAGCCCTTTGAATTCCCCACCACATTTGGGATCAATGGAAGAGTGTTTCCTTGGTCTTCTTTTGTCCAGCTCTCTTCACAAGGGCTTACATGCCTCAGGGGTGACCAGTTCATCCAGCAGTTTGGCAGGCAGCATTGAACAGGACCTGTGGTTTGAGAGAAGACAGTAATGTTGACCCCCATGTGCCTTGTGCATTTGAAGTGTCACTCAGGACACTTTCTGAAGAGTCAGTGAAGAGTGAAGGGTTGTCCAAGTGTAAAACAGGATTGAAGTGAACGAAGCGTTTTAAGCTGACTTGGGCTACCTCAGCTTGTCCAAATGTAAGAGGTGCCATTGTGTTTGCTCAAAATTTCTGGGGAGCCTTCTGCACTAGACAGAGGCTGGCATTTGGTGTGGCCAGTGAGCCCCACTGAGGCTCTGTGGTTCCTTTTGGGCTGTGCCTTACTGCTGGTGTCTCTCATCCCATGGTGCCTCCAACCACCCATGACACTATGGGACTGCTGCCACTGAAATCTGCTGCAGTGGGGAGTGGCCAGCTCGAGGCAAGGACTTGAGTGGTAATTCAGCATGTAGGAGTGGGGTGCAGTGCACAACGCTGCGAGGCAGAGGGAATGGAAAACAGGGACAGTTGTGCCAGACTCCTGTCACCTGCTGTGGCTGCTCTGCCAGCTGTGCAGTGCACACTGCAGAGCCCCTACAGCAGCAGCTGGATGCAGCCTCGAGTATGCAGAGTCCAGGGAGAATAAACTTGAAGCATCTGAAAATGTTATGGGATGGGACAAAAGCTTGGTGGGTATATGAGGCTCTGAAACAGCAGCACCCCCTCTACTTCTTCTGCTCATTCCCCATATGTGGGATATACCTGTCTGTGATCCATGAAGCATTCCAGGCCAGCTGGACTCTGAGCTCTACATGCACTATTCCAAACTTATCAGGAGAGCTCTTTTAGGAGGAGGCAGGAGTTTTCTGGGCTCTCAAAGACAGCTCTGATGTGGCCTTTTGTGTTTCAGTTCTCTGCGTGCAAGATGGGAAAGACCTTAGAGCTATTTATTTTTGGAAACTGCTTTTTTTTTTTTAACAGAAACAGTGCTCATGTAATTTTTTTGAATTTGAGGAAAGAAACATTCCTTGAAATGTCTCAATTTCAAATTTAAAGAGAAGTAAGAAAACCCCATGAGTCTCATCAGCAAAGAACAATCTGGTGAGTGACACAAATGGAAATTTTTGTGCTATTAGTGCGTAACAACACATTAAAGATACAAAAGGATGAATTTTTAACTTTTTCCCCACTGAACTCTAGATAGCCACAGAGATGAAAATCTTGTGGCAGCTTTGGATGAACTTGCCAAGGGAGAATAAAGTCCTCCTGTGCCTCCTTGGTGGGAGCCCTCTAACACAGCTCCAGGATGCCTGACTGCAGGTTGTTTGAAATAGAGGGACTTTACCTCTTTAGAATATAGAAATTATTAATAGATTTCTAAACAATAGAAAATTCTTTACAGACATCAGGAGAGCAATAGCACTTTACAGCCTACTTGATATGTAATTCCACCTGATTTGAGCAGGTCAGGTCTCTGCTCACATCAGTAGCGTCGTGCTGTGCATGGTCACTGAAGTTTTTGAAGTAGAGTTGAATGATATGGGAAGAAGGACATGGCAGTTTCACCTCAACATTTCATCAAGGAGGTCTCTCTTGGATTGTCTTAGCTTGAAGTTCATTTCAGAAGTAAAAATCACATACATGGAAGCCACATAAGCTGTAGTATACATTCTGGGTTTGCATCTCTTGCAGCTGCAGGACTTCATTCTTTGTAGCTCAGATGACCCAGATCTCACCAGACAACCAACTTACCCTTTCACTTGATGAGGCAGATAGAAGAGGTGATCATGGTTTGGACTTCGAGGGTTCATCCTTTTCTCCTAATAAATGTCCCCTTTCTATCACTAAGGACATGATCTGCCTAGTCCAGCTTTTGAGAGCCTCCTACTTGCAGTTCTTGTTTGGCTTTGCTGTTTGATTCTAAACAATTTCTTTATCTGTTCCCATTCTGTTATGCCTATTTCTGTTTGACTGGTCTGTACAGAGTAATGTTTAAGAGATTTGGTCAGTAGAGTCCATGTTGGCTAATTCCTTGGTCACAGTGACTATCAGGACAGTGATCACTCCCTAACAAAGGCTCTGCTTCCTATATTTCTACAGTATTTTAGGTCCTAACCACTTGCTCTGTGCAGAGAGCATTTGCTGTGTGCTTTGCTGCTGCCCAAATGCAGATGTAGGTTTTGGATTATGAGATTTCAAGTTCTGAGAATCAGCATGGGTTTTAATGCTCTTGATGACACAGCCAAATAGTGTTGTCATGATAAAATTCAAAATTCATCTCTGAAGCACCTCTTTCTAGCGTTGCCTCATGCATTCTCAACTAGCAACGTATTCCTTTGTCTAAGTGACTTCCACTGTTGGAACTTTTTCCTAACATATTTAAGGTTTTCCTTTACTGCTTCCAGATGTAGACCCTTGTTTTACCATTCTTCTACTCTGTAAATATATTTTCTCTGGTTCTAGTACTCCGCAGTTATTTGATAGACAAGATCGTGCTCTCTCTTTTAGGAGTCATTTATTAAAGAAAGTTTTAACAACTGCAGACAAAAAACAGGCTTCTGCAGAGATTGAATTTCAGGTTTTGTCTTGTTGGTTAACCAGGATTCACACCCCTTCTGGGACAGTTCCTAGAGACACCTCGTGGCTGTCAGGAGCTCTACAGAGCGCATCGTGCTCATGTCAAATTAATTTATTCTAAGCCTCAACATCCAGAGTTATTTGAGAAAGAGTTAAGAGTGAGGCTGCCAACCTGCTAATTAAAAGCTAGAAGTATTTTCAAGTTCTCCTCTGATGGAAACAATTAAGCAAATCTGTTCTAAAGTGGAATTACCCCCAAACCCAACAGCAACATGTTGTCTGGCTGAGTATAATTAAAACTATCGAAGGAAATTTTCTATTCCAAGATGAAAGGAACTGTTGGTTAGTTCCTAGATTCCCACACTCCAGTTTACACTCCCATTCTGTAAGAAGTACAGCAGGCAGCTCAGACTACATGGATGCAGTTTGCTGCAATTCTTAGCTTCTCAAAAACTGAGTGTAGTCAAAACCACACTAGTCAGTTCAGAAAAGTAACAAAGCAAACCCCATTCCTTCAAACACATGAGTCCAGAGTGAGTTAGATGATAAGCTTTGTGCAAGAGAAAGACAGACTGACTTTTTTAGGTTTCAGGTCATCCATTAATGTAGAAATTTAAACAAGTTGAGTCCTGGTGAGATTGTTCACCAGGCAATAAGTCTCTCTAATGGTAAGTGAGCAAGACCTTGAATTCAGTATCTCTCAGAATTGGCAAAGTGTGCAGCCTTTCTTGTGTTTGATACAAACTCAGTGAAAATGATACTTTAAATAACAGAAGCCTTTAGAGGAATAAAGTTTATATATAAAGCAAGCAATTTTACTGGATGTAATTGCTCTAGACCCAGCTGAATAGAGGTCTTGTGATTGCATTAGTCTTATGTGTTTAGATCAAATTATTTAAGATTATACTTAGCATAATCTAATCACAATTCCATGTATATACATATAAATCAAAATGATAAGTAGGGATGTGGAAATAGTGTCACCTCTCCTTTTTTCAGTGAAAACCAAATCATGAAAAATGCTGGAAACCATCTTTCCATAACAAAGGAGAATAGTATCCTACATATGCTTTGCACAAGGCTTTGCTTGAAATTAGAAGGTCCAAAGAGTCCCTCAAATTCAGGGGTTAGTTCCTACGTAGAGCTGGAGTAAGGGGGTAAAACAATTGCAAGAAGAATAGAGTTAGGGAAAGCATAAATTCAGAGTGTTTTGCTCTTAATGATAAATGCCCATCTTCATGAATGCAGAAACATGAAAGCAATAAAAACTGTTTGTCTGCTTTGCTGATTTTTAAAACATCCTGGTTGAGTAGGAGAGTTTCATTACAGAACATAACAACGCCAAGTCAGTAGTAGGACATCATAAGGATTTTTTTTTTCTTTAATCAGAACCTAGAACCACCTAGAAAGTGTTAGAGTTAGGTGTGTGTGCTGTCATGCTCGAGCTGAGATTGTTTCTAGGGGTTTCTAGAAAATATACATTTTTTGTAAATGCCCAGTCTCCTTGCACTGGGCTGCATATCCAGCTATTACTTCTTTCTGTTCTATGGAAAGCATACACTAGGTAGGGTAACATTCAGGTCTTCCAAGCATTAAGGCTTAAAAAAAAGTCACCATGTTTACTTCAACTTTCCCTCTCTAAATTGCTTTGACAGCCCTGTGCTTTTTTAACTCGTTTTGGGGAATATCCAGTCTGCCATTGGAATTATTTGAATTGTACAGAAAGAAAGGAGGGCCTGTTTGCCTCCGAATTCCATATATTGTGTCGCTGGAGCTTTTCATGTTCCATAAACAATGCTCTCTTTTTCTAACCCTCTCCCCCTCCTGCCCATAGCCTGACTTTCTATAATTTTCTTGACATGGACAACTCGGCATTTTTGTGAAAAGCTATGACTGATTTTCTGCAGCTTTACAAACAGGAGCTTGCTGGTGATTTCAAGAGGATCAGGTAGTTTGAGGCAAGCGAGACTGGGTCGGGTCTCTGGGACTTCAAGCGTGTCTCAGCAGTGCGTCTAGTTGTGAGTGATTGTTTTCCCTTAAAGCATTCCTGATCTCCAATTGGCAAGTCTCCTCTCATAACTAAGGAGACATTTGGAAAAAAGTTGGTATTTTTAAATATCTCCTAAATCCCTGTAGAACTCCAGCCACATACAAGCAAGTGGCTTCTTTTTTCCACACACTGCTCTTTTTTTTTAGTTAATAATTCAGTTATTATGTGAGTGAAATCTCAGGAGGTACTCCAAGTTGTAGGCACTCTGCTGTTTAAGTTCATTTCAAGCTTCATATGAGTCTTTTAATACTTGAATGGTGTTTCATGGTCTCTCTTTGACGACTCATGGAGCTGGATCCCAGGAGAAAAATCACAGATAAGCAGCCATGGTAGACATTGCAAAAGCAGTAGTGCTTGTGTAGCACTTCAGTGGCTTGATGTGTCAGTATATTTTTGTTTCTTTCTTTACCAGGAAGATGGATAATTTCCAATCTCAACGACCACGCATGGGAAGGATGAATAAGCAGTATTTGGGAATGGAGCCTGATTGCTCACACCCTTGTCTGGCTGTGCTTGCTGGTGCACTTTGCGTAGCATTTCTGGAATACTTTTCTGTTGAAGTGAAAGAGTTATCACAGCCTTTGATTTCAGACTTATAAAGGCTTGAAAAGAAGTGCCAAGCCCCTGTAGTCTGGAAGCAGCAGCACTGACCATGTGCCATGTCACAGAGAGGGAAAAATAACTCCCTTCCAGTGTTTGCACTAAGCAAGAGTGTCACCATAAAGCTCTAGGTTGCTCTTAAACTGCCTTGCAGCCTGATGGCTTTGTGGTGGACCTGAGAGGTCTTGGGTTAATGTCATCTAATGCATCCTAATGGGCAGCCTAATTGTAACTGCCATTCCAGCTGTCCCTTGTGGGTTTAACTCATGTAAATGAAAAACACAGCTTTCCAATTTACTCTTCAGCTTGAAATATTATATTCTCCCTAAGTAATGTGTTTTAATTGCAGAAGCAAGATATAATATATATATATATATATGGAAAAAGTGGGTGAGAGCATGCAGATAAATAACAGGACTTCTTAGCTGTTTCTTTTCTTCACTAGTGACCTGTCTTCTTTCACCTGGCTGCTGACTTAACAGACAGGGAACAGCTCCCAGCTGATCCCGAGGGGTGAGGCAGCAGGTTGAAATGTGTGGTCACCTATCCCAGCTCCCATCTGCTGCAAGATGTGCAGATGGTTGGACACAGCACTCTGAAGCTTGCACATGCCCACTTGATGTCAGTCTGGAGTGACTCTCTCTCTTGATTTATGTTGGCAGAGAAGATCAAAACCCAGCTTAAAAATTAGGTGACAGAGACATAAAAAAAAAAAGAAAGAAAGAAAAACGTAGTCAATAGACACTCAGAGGCCAGGAAAGTCTGCCAACCAAGCATTCCTGCCCTTGCTTACGATTCTCCACCACATACAACTGGCTGTGTACGTCTGGGAGCAGCCAGCATAGTGATCTATTCATAAAGGGCCAAACTCAGGAGCTGACCTGCAAGGCTTGAGTAAACTGACTGCACATGGGCAAGGTGGAGCGAGGGCTTCGAGGGGCTTCTTGGACTTGTGCAGGACAAAAATCCCTTTCTTTCCAGCTAGATACTGAGCAGGCACATTAGGGGGGAAGAATGGTGTTGTGCTTAGGGCTTTACACTGGCTTTTGGGACAGCAAGGACCAATTCTCTAGTTGAGCAGAGAGTGCAATTTCTGTAATCTGCCTGGGTCCTTGTGAGTGTCCTTGTTAGTGCTTGGAGCTCCTGCAGGGATGCTCTGATTTAGATACTGCTCAATGCTCACTACAGGCCTGAAGCAGAGAACAGCCAACACTGCAGGGTGATGATTTTGTCTTCCCTACACTTGACTGGTTGACCTTTCATATGTCCTGTTCCAGCAGGTCCTGACAGAGAGATATACATTAACGGAGCACATCAACTGCTGTTTTCTAACAATGATGCTTTTTATTTATGCCATTATGGAGATCTGCATTGAAACCCACTCTTTGCTTGATGGGGAGCTTCTGAGTGGGGCAGGACAGAAGTTGTGAAGGAGACAGAATACTTCTCTTCAAAATGGACAGCCATAGCTGTTGTTTCCAAGGATTTGTGTGTTCTCATTGTGGGTTGAATGCTCTTAGGCTCATTTTGTCCATCTCACACCAGGGGCAAAGAGCTTGCAGTGAGTGCCACATATCTCTGTGTCTCTTCTCAAGTGCAGGTATAAACTCCCGTGTATAATCCACAGCTCTGGAGCTCATTCAGGAAATGTTTAATTTCTCCTGTAATTAGTGGTGTGTAATTGAAATTGGTAAGCAGTCACAGGGGAAACACCTTTAATCTGCTTGGTGAGCCATTCCTAAAAAGGGACAGAAAACCAGCAGTGAATGACAGGTATTTTCTGCATGTGCTTGAACAGTGTTTCCACTAAGCCCTTAGGCTGGGGAATAGTGCTGCTCTTGGGTGTTCTCTCATTGGTACCCTCTTAGCATCTGAAGCAATCTCAGATCAGTATCTGAACAGGAAAATGCAGTTACAGTTATTCCAAGTCTTTCCACAGAAACCCTACCTGCTTTTAGCTCAATATTGTCTTTTCCTCTACTTTTTTTACCACGAGTCTTATGGTAACTTACCTTTGGGAAACAAAGCTGGTTGTGGCACTGAGCAGGTGCTTCTCAGCATTTCAGCTACTGGCTGTCCATATCAGGGTGCCAGCTACTTTGAAGATGTTAGGTCATCACAGGAGTGTGAGTAAAAGTACAATCCTGACTGATGTATTTAAGAAATAGCCCATGAGGCAGATTTGTGGCAACCCTGGATGGGTTGCTTCAAATAGGCAGGTTCTGTCAGAATTCCCGATTTTCTTGTCCTTAAGGTAAGTCAGGTTTCAGCTTTGGGTGATAGGAAATTCAGAAGTCACTTGCTAACAGGCACAGCTTGATTGCATATGTACACACAGAAACACACATGCTGAGGGAAAGCAGAAAAACAAAGCTCTACAAAAGGAGTTATTTATCTGGTTCTTTGTTTTCCTCCTGCCGCGTGTGAGCACAGCTGGGATTCGTGCTCGGCTGGAGGTTTCCAAGGGGCAGGCGGCTCATGCAGAGCCTCCTCCGAGCTGGGGTTCGGAGCACGACTCCTCACTGAGGTAGCTCAGTGTGAGGAGCAGAGCTGCACTGACCTCACACCGTGAGAAAACGAAGCTCTCACTATGTGATTTGGCTAGGAAAAAAATAGTAGAAGGAAAGAAACTAAAGAAAGCTTCTTCTGAGCGGGGGGTATTTCAGTGGTCTATTTTCCACTGATCATTAGAAGATTAACTGCTGGTCATGTTCCCAGTTAGGCACTCTCAGAGCTTTTTTTGATCCTGGGCAACAGGTTTATTTGCTTAATTTATTGTTGCTCTTAGAATTTTAAACTCAAATATAAATTAAAGTCTTTTGTTCTGTACAATTTAAAAGCATGTCTGGAGTGGGGAGCCCAATATTTGGCTTGGCTTCATGTTCTGAGATGTATTTCAAGAGCTTCTGGGCATTACTGGGATGAGTTTGGGGCTGGTGTTTGTTTTCTGAATTATTTTGGTGCTTGATGTTTCTGCACTAAGAAGAGGGGTCATTGCCAGCTGTTAAGCAATGAAGAAGAGCAGTGGTTGTAAGGAGCCTACTTAAGCAAACCAGTTGCTGGAGTGTAGCTTCTAGAAGAGGACAAAGTTAGAAGCTGTATTGTTATCACAGCTGATTTCTGCAACCATTAGGAATAATACTCCAGTTTCGAAAGAAAACTTCCAAAGAGGTGGAGAGTATACAAAATCTAATGAGTTACAGCTACAGGATCTGCTGATTATCCTGTAAGACAACTCAGAATGTATCTGCATCCAAGAATCTGAGAATCCTTCTGTAAGCTTAATAAATGTATGGGGAATGCGAACAAGCTGGCCATCAGTATAAGCTAAGATAAAAATATCTCTAGGAAGAAAAACAGAATGAGTACAGCCCATGCTAAGGGAAGAGAACATTGTAAAAAGAGTTTCTCAAACCTTATAAAAATGAATCTCTGCTGATTTGAGGTTCTGTGCAGAGTGGAAATGAGCCCCATTAAATAAATTAGACTTTTGTGATGGAACCTTAGTGTTTTTTCAGAGATCTCAACACTGAAACATGGAGAACCTTACTTCCTATGGTGTAACTGTCTTGGATGGAGGTATGAGTTGGCTTGGAGCAAGTGCTAGTTTGGGGCTTCAGCTTTTCAGCAGTGGTTCATCATTGCCCTTGGTGTGCTGACTGGGGAAGTCACTTCAGCCCCTCCAGATTTTGTTTATTGAGGGACACTGAATTGAGATGGATGGTAATTATATCCCCTCTCTGTGGGGAGAGTGGGCAAGGAGATCACATCTTCAAATCACTTCCATCCAAGTGCCTCTGCGTGCTCTGCCTGCCAGATTTGCTAAGCTCTTCAGGGTACCCTGCCTCTTCTGTCTTTGAAACTTGCTGAAATATCCTATCCCTCAAAAAAGATACATTTGGGATGTCAATAATTGGAATATATTGTTCTTGGCCCATGGGGAGTCTGACACAACAGCTCTACCTTAAACGCAGCAATCAGCCTGCAAAAGCCAACAAAATCCCACAGACCAAGTGATAACAACTGTTTCACTTTCTTAAATCTCCCAGTAATCTGAGGGATGAGTGAGCTTCGTAGCTGAGAATTGCTCCTAAGTACAATTTACTGGGGTTTGTTTTTTAATACCCGCATTTATTACAATTTTTTTTAAAAAGAAGTCTTTTCACAAGATTTGCCAAAGAACATAAAGGTTTGTTGTAACGGATCAAATCACTTATCCTTATAAATCCACTACCCTCTATCTGCCAGTGATGACTTGGCTCAGCTCGAGAGTCAGCTTGTGTAGTACAGCTGGGTGCAGGCAGGGCTGTCCTGAAGGGCTGAGAGCCTCCATCCTCCCATCCCTCATTCTGACCACAGCAGCCTGCTGCTGGCATCCCCTTCTTGGTGTTTTCAAGGCTGCACTGCCTCTGGCTGGGAAAGGCTCAGAGGAAGCAGGTAGGTTCCAGAGAGGCTTTGTACTGAAAAGCTGTTCTCTGGCTAGGTAAGCAGGACAGAAAATTTGATGTAGAGCTCTTTCTTACTGTGAGTCCAGTTTCTTTGCAAGTTGGAGTGATGGGAAAGAAAAATCCAGGGTCTGAAAAGTGGTGTGTGGATCACAAACATGCACAGTAACTGCCAAAAACAATAGGGTCTTGTATTCTGGGTAATCTACAGGAAAAACAGAGACTACGAACTTCATCAGTGCTCCAAGGCTTTGAGCTCCATTTCCATGTGCATTCGGTGTCACAGATGCTCCCTGCATTTTCCAGAGATGAAGCTGTGGCAGCTAAAATGAGGTGTCACGCACAGGCTGGAGGACGCCTCATGCTGCTGTTCCTAAGGTTTCAGAAAGCCTGAAAGGCATTTCTTCACTAGGATTAGACATTTGGGATTTTTTCCTTGCATGTTACAGAGCTATATACAACTACAGAAAATTCAAGATTGCTGTTGTAGTGAGGCACTAAATCCATCTGTCTTGGGACAGTCACTGCTCTGCAATCAGTGGGTGAAGTATTGTTCTGGGGGAAGAAGTCCAGCTGCTCTCTGCCCTGAACAGGCCATGTGACCTTGGGACAGTTGTGCTTGGTTTCCCTTTTCACCTTGTCAGCCTTTAACCATGTGGTACAAGACAGTTCTTGTTGAAGGAAGGGCTCAGCTTGCCATCGTGGGCAGATGTGGGAGAAGAGGAAGAATTGAAAACCCTCATGTTTTGCATAGGAAAAAAATATCCCGGTTGTGATCTACTGTTGCGTGCATAGGTCAGGGAAGGATTACCCTGTGGTTAAGGAAGAGGATGGTATCAAGGGACAAGTTTTGTTCCCAGCTCAGCCACAGACTTCCTTTTGGACCCTAACACTTAATTCTTTGTGACTTTGTTTACTCACCTGTCTGATGGGAATAATACCGCCTACATCAGAGGCAAGTTGTGCTACTCTATGTTGATGCACGTGGTGTTAGTTAGGAACATTAAAATGCTTTGTGATCCATGGATTTTAAAAAAATGCACTGTAAATGATCAGGGCTGTTACTTGAGATTTTAGTTCCAGACACAGTGCCACAAATCAAAACATCTTTTATTTCTTACTATAGAGTGTTATAAAACATGGACTGGGCAAAAGGTTGCACTTCAGAAAGCAAATGCAAGTTTTGGACGGCCCACCTAAAATCTAATTTCATATTTAGGCTTTATATATGTTTTAGTTTCCACAGATATTTTTCATGTTATTTTTATTTTATATTTACTGGCAAAATGCTCCTCTCAGTTTGGTAGTGTTAGATGTCCATTGTCCAGTACCCTTTGCTTCCATGTTTGGTATTTCAGGTTTTACTTTACATCTCCCTTGGCTTTAGAGAACTAAACTATTCCTGTGCTCATTGTTCAGTTGAAATTTGGAAGGAACTTCAGATCTTTTTTTTTCCTTTAAAGTTTGTTTTTGTTACAGGCTTCAGTAGCTCACTGAAAAATCCTTTAAGGAAGACACCAAACAGGAAGGTGGGAGCCTCAGTTCACTATTCCTTTCTGATCCCAAGCTGTCTGACACCTAAGGTCAGCTACAGAATTCGATTTTATTCAGGAGACATTCTATTCTATAGAAGGGATAAGGTTTATACAGTGTATTAAGACACGTAAAAAAACCCTTAAGAATATATTGTCTGGGATCACTAGGAAAGGCTGCAGCTTCCACAAGGCCACCATTATAATGAGCCTCACAGGTTTGTAGTGGGGAGCGAGGCCCTTGTCCTCACTAGAGGGTTGAGTTGCAGCTCTATCAGCCAAAGCTGTCCATCAAGGCATGTCTTACTAGAAGAAAGTGCTTTCTTGTGTGACCAAACAACAGAGATGCCCAATGGGGAGGGCAGCCTGGCTCCCAGGGCCACCACAGGGTCTCCTCCTGTGAGCCCGTGGTGGTCAGACAAGCCCAGAGCTGGGGAGGAAGGGTCATGGTCCAGCTGAGGCTGGCTGGTGTCAGCCTGAGTCCAGCAGGCTGAGGCATTGCTGGGATGCCTCACTGGTGTGCTGGAGGAGAGTCAGGTAGGGAATGATCACTCAGGAATCCACAGGTGCTGTAGTCTCCCTCCCTGCTGGGATGTGGCCACACCAGCAGGAATTCCCTATTCACCTCTTCAGGGCTGGCACAGCTCCTCAGCCTGGGGCTCCACATCGTACTGCAAGGTGCCTTTCATTTGGGAAGGACACAGAGGGGCCTGGGAATGCTGAATGTAGTGGGGAAAAGAAACGACTCTGCAGGTTTGTGTAAAGAAACTCATGACCAAGGATCAGGCTCCTTTCTCACCCCATTATTTCCCTTTTGGAAGAAAGCACATGGACAGCAAGGATGTGTAATTCAGTGTTAAGAGGTAGTCTTGTACTCCAAGAATAGTGAAAGTACAGCAACTTGAGTCCCTTGGGCAGGGAAAACCTTGAATATCCCTGTTTGTTGCATGCTAAAGCTGTTTGTTTGCCACAAAAAAAGAAAATGCCAGTTGAATTTGGTTTGACTTCAAGGCAGATGTCAGCCTTGGCAAACTTTATCCCCAGCTTTAATCCAGCTTTAAAGTCCAGTAGGGAAGGAGTTTTGTATTTAGAGTATAGGACAAGGTGGAAGCCAAAGGGACAGCTCCGCAATCTCTTCTCACAGCTACTTCCTGCATGATGAAAGATGTAATGTCTTTTCTCATCTTGGCCTAAAACCAGATTTTAGTTTAGTACTATACAAATCCTAACTCCTAGATTTACATTTTCAGTCTTTTTTTCTCATACATTTTCCTAGATGTGACAGCAGGATTTCTGGGTTAATGTGTTGTCCCTCCTCCATTTCTTTAGCTATCTTTGGGGTCTGTAAACAGGATTCACAACTTTTTCCACTTCAGCAGTGGCAGGGGTCCTTTGCTAGACCTCTGGGATGTTGATGGAATTTCATACCTCCATTATCTGCAGTCCATGCAAAATGAGTCAAAGTGTCTGTAGGAGACACTTCCTCAGCAGTGGAGACAGGAAAATGGGGGAGGGATTGGAGGTGATGAGAGGGAGCAGGGGTCCATCCCTGTGGTGCTCGTCTGGATGTGGAGGAAGGAGCAGAGGGAAGGGGGAGGCACAGTTTATTGTGCTAAAGGGAAACAGAGAGGACTTTCTGCCGGTGCTTATTGACACAAGGCTCGGCGGTGACTCCAGGCTTCCCTGCCGGCTCCGAGTGACGGCCAGAACAGGCTGTCCCCTTGTTCCTTGGGATCTTGTGCAGACAGACTCCTTGTGGAGGGATGGATCCTCCTTGGGGAGCTGGCAAGAGGACAGAATTGCAGGATCCTCTGGCTGACAGCCTGCCTTCTGGGCAAAGACATTTTGGGAAGGCTACAACCATAAAATTAGGGCCATCTTCCCCAAGGTCCCACTTTGGAATTGTCCTCAAAGCTGCTTTGTTGGTCAAAAGTAAGAGTTATTTTTGACTGGGATCACCTTATGGGACACATCTAGCTTCAAGCCCATTTCCACAGCCAGTGTGAGTGTCCAGGCTGCCTTCTCTTGGCTGATGCTGTTCCTGGTTAGGAATGATGGGAGTGGATTTACAGTCTCAGGCACGAGGCAGAAAGTGGCTCATCCACAATGTGGTGATTTGGTGTACAGCCTGCTCCAGGGGCCCCAGCCATGGATTCAGCATGTCCCTGGTGCATGCTGTGCCCTGGAAACACAGCCAGAGAGTGCTGTTGTTCATTTAATTGTAATTTAGGTGAGGACTTGAATTTTTATTCTTGGAAAACCCCCCAGAAGAACCCTGTGTGTCCTGGCAATTTATCTTCCCTACCATAAGCAATAATCATGCCATTATAGACTGAGGAAGGGGTATGAAAATTTTACTGCAGTTCACTTAGACAAGAAAATCAAAGCACTGAAAGAGTTGGTTCTTGCATTATCATAGAATCTTCCCTATGTAAATGGGTCCTGCTGAATGGCTGGAAAGCCAAACTGGACTGGTTTGGCTGTAGATGCACATACATCCTGACAGAAAGAAGGAAAAAGAGGATATCTGGATGAACAGGCATAAAATATAGTGAGATAAGAAGAATGGGGAATTAAGGAAATCAAGCTAAACAAGAGAAAATGTTGGAGAAAGCACTTACTGTGGCACTGACTGGTGTATTAATTAAAGGAATAAAAGGAACTGATGGGGATGCAGGTGAGTGAGATGTACATCAACTGGAATTTGCAGGAAAGGTTTTGCCATTAAGATTGCTACTTTCCTTGCTTGGCAAGGATGTTCGGAGGTGTGAGGAGCTCTGATTACAGGTCTTTGTGTGTGAGAAGGTTTCTACATTCAGCTGAAAGGACCATTAATCAACAAATCCAATCCCTTGTTTATCACAGGTCAGGGAGGAGGGAAATTTATTATTCCAGCAGAGAAACCCATAGTGGTTGGGTGGCTGAAGCATATTTTCCAGAGGATTAGAGAGTGTCTTTCTGAAGAGAGAAAAAGATGATCCACTTTTTCTCTTGGGAATTGAATGGTTAATTGCAACCTCCTTTTGTGATTTGCCCCTCTGATGCCTGTTTGGATCTTGCAGGCATTAGAAGCTATGGGGTGGCTTCTTCAGGGAACCTCAGGCAGACAGAGGCACGTTGAGAGCAGATGATGGCATGGAGAATTTCCTTTAAGGTGGAAAAATACAGGCAGTTGACTTTCAAGGAGAAATGTTCCTTTACTAAAGGTAAACTCAGGTGCTGCCATCCCTGTGAACTCCAGCTGTGTGGATTAGGACCAGTAAATACGCTTCTCTGCCAAGTTCTGAGCTAACTGAGGGAATGCTCAGTGTTGTTTGCTGACCTTGAGGGAACACAAGCCCATTTAGAGTAGCACAGTGCTGTAGGTATTTGAGATCTGGGGTGACTGAGGTTTTGTTGTAACCAACTTGCAGCCCCTAAGTGTGCTGAAATGTCACCCCAAAGCCACAGACATGTGGAGAAAACCCCATTGTACCAAAATCGCGGTTAGACAGGACAGTCAGTGAAGGTCAGCGGAATACAAGGCAAATATTGTGCTTAGGAGAAAAAAAAAATCCATGTTTTCTGGCAGTAAGAAACTGAGACCAGGGTGGATTTTTTTATGAGGAGAGCCATTTCCAAACAGGGAAAGGCTGCCAATGGTATGAGAAGTTTTTGTGATGCATAACAGGTGCTCTTCAGACCTGAGCAGAGAAAGTCACAACTGGGAGGATGTTTTCAGCTGCACATTGTGAACTAACAGAGCACAAACAAGTTCCTTGATCTGTAGGATGCAGCAAGAAAACGTATTACTGCACTGGAATAAGCCAAGAGTTTCAGCCATGGGGTGTGGGGTATTTATCCAGGGGTTATGCAGTGGGAACCTGTGTGCAGGAGTTGTGAAATGGACACAGACCTGATCTTGAGCTGAAAAAAAGCTGCAGAGCAAGAAAGTTGAGAGGGTCATCTCTGGGTGTGAGCATCAGGGTCTTGACTCTTAGAGTGTGCTGTGTCCTACACACCAAATTTTGGCTAGTTATAGGTGCTATAGTCTCAGCTTCACAACTGTTTTGGTTGGTTTTTTTCTTTTCCTTGCATAGGGAGTATCAGTATTCCTAAGTAACTCTCCTAATAAGCACAGGAAATCAGAATAGTTGCCAACAAGGCGGAAGATGCAGTGAAATGAAAATTTCAGGAGAGTTTTGAGTTTGAAAAGTTGTGCTCAGTGTATTCAAACTAAGTAAAACACTTAGATTTGACAGGACAACATTATTTTTACATGGACAACAATTCCTAATGAAACATGCCAGTCTTCTGGGACTAGCAGATTTGGAACTATTTTAGTTTCAGAACTGTGGATAGAAAAAATAAATTAAAAAAAGAACCCCAGCCATTTGGAAATGTACATTTTCCCTGCTTACTTACACTAGGTGAGAATTTGGCTCAGACAACAGGTCATGTCTGGTCTTATGGGGGTGTTTAGGACTGAGAGCCTCAGAGCACTGGACATATTTGAATTGAGGCCACTTGCAGCCCAAACCTTGAATCCAGTAGTGCTTTGCAGCTGCAGATAAGGATGAGGTCATATGCCAAATTGTGGTCTCCACAATACATCATTACCAGGATAATCACATCTGCAAGAAGGACTGTTAGCATCATGCATTATTGAATTAGATCAGGTACTTGTATTTCTGAAATAAGTCCAAGACTGTGTAATTTGCTGGCTTATTAATTTCCAGGGTGAAGCTGCCAAGAGACCATTACCAGGAGTTATGTGAATTGACAGGGAAGGCTCAGAGGACAGTTTGAACCCTGTGATAGACAGATGGAGATTTTGCAGTCAGTGGGCTATGGTCTACAGACATCCCATTTCTGGGATATTTCCTCTATCTTTTTCTTCCCTTAATGGCCTGATGTGCAAATGCAGCTATCTCTGATACTAAGGATCAAATCTAACTGGTTTAATTGGATGTTCTTTGTTTAAGACAAACAGTTTTGGTGCTCTGCCTGTATCTACCAACAGACACTATATATAGGGGGTCCTCTGTGATCTCGAGGCAGCACATGGTACAGCTTTCAACATGGTACACCTGGATCTACCCTCACAGCCAGCATTTGTTCTGGAGCCAGCTCATTTCTAGACAAATGGGAGCATAAAGGAAGGGCAAGACCGTATCTGGTGGCAGGTTCCACCTGGACATACCCAGAGACAATTGTGGTTTTTAGACTGTGACACTGAAGTCTGAAAAGGAGGGTTTGGGATTTAGTCTTCAGTTGGGAGCAAGGAGACTGAAAATTGGATGCCCAAGCTCTATGCAGCTGAAGCAAAACCTGCCAGTTGAACTGACTGTTACAGCTGTAATAGACAACTTAAATCCTTTTTAGAGAAGTCCTGATTTTTTTTTTATTTATTTTTTTTTTAAATGGTTGATTCCTGGCACTTCTTTCAGGTCAGAACTTCTGAGGTATCCTAAAGGGAACATTTCAAAACTGCTAGACTCTTCAGAAAAGTAGTCCTAAAAGCCATCCCATGGGTCCTGAATGAGTGGCTAGAGCTGCACAAAAACATAGTTTTATAATCCACAAAGAAGTCTCTGGTCCAGCCTTCTGCATAACTGTTGTGCTTTACTCAGGAATTTAGCTTGTCTCTTTTTTCTTGAGATTTAGCAGTGTTTGGAAAGATTTCATTTGAAAGACTGTGCTAGAAGGAGGATGTACCCTGGTTCCAGTGATGACAGTGACACATTTGATCTCCTCTACTTCCTTCTCCTGGCAAGTTACAATTGTGACATTTGGTGTATCACCAGAGGCTCAAACTGTAGAATTTTGGGATCTGTTTTGTGGTCTGGGGGAGGGGTGGCATATGGAACAAATGTTCTGCATTCAATTGCTCCCCTGGGCTTCAATGCAGGCTCATCACACTAGCAGATCTAGACAAGGGAACATGGTATTTCTAAATTTTGAGGCTCAAAAAACTATTACAGTCTGTTTTCCCACTACAATGTACAAGAATTCTTGAAACAAGAGTAAGATCTTGTCTCTGCCACTTACCCAGAGCCTCAGAGATGCAATCAGCCCAGCAGTCATCCCCTTGCCAGAAATAAAAATATCCATGGTGGGTTTTTATTTCCTTCTTCTGGAGACCTGGGATAGCAACACATGATTTGGTGCTGCTGACATCTGGCAGCATCGTTCCTATTTACTGTAAACACGAGTCATCGCCCATGGAGTGTTTTATTGCTTGTGGTTTCCATCTTGTTGTATGCAGCAATTATGCACATGGTGCAATCATTCCATGTCAATAAAAATGTTTCATTCTCAGCAAGGAACATAAGAATGAACCCAGCAATTCTTAGGGGCTACTGTGCTGAGTTAAATGGGATGTGATTTGGAGGGCCACGGCAGGGGGTCAGTGTGGAGGGCAGGGGTGGTTTTTGGGGTCACTTGGTGGGGCTCACAGACTCAGGGCAGTGCACAGAAAGTTAGTGTGAGCGTTCACTTCTCCAGCCTGGGGCTGAGAAAAGGCCTCACAGCTTTTGTTTGCTTTGTTGGCAAAACGTTGTGCAGCAGGATGCCTTGTGAGTGCTGCTGGAGACTTTCCTTCATGCTAATTTCTGTTTCTGTCTTTACTTTTTCTTTTTTTTCTTTTTTTTTTTTTTTTCTTGGTTATCCAGGAGTTTGGAGATGTTTTCAGTAAAGAATTCATGACAGAATCTTCAAAGGGGACCACAACCAGGGGAAAATCATAGACATGACTAGAAAAGTAGTGTTTTAAATTAGTGTGAAAAGTTGGGGGGAAGTCACTTAGGCCTAAATCCACAAGTTGATTTAAGCCTCTTATTGCTGCTCTAGGTGCCCTGTGTTCCCTTTGGAGTTACACATCTAAAGGTCTTCATGATGAAGCACTTCCCACCTCATTCTTCTCTTGGCTTATTGGGAGATGGAGTACAATGTTCTCCCGCTTTGGTGGGAGCAGGAGGGATTTTGTCTGGGGCTCCAGACGGCGGGGCTGGTCTTGGCAAATCACCCAGCTCCTCTCTGCAGCACAGGGGAGGGACAGGTCCTTCTGGTGGGTGACTCATCTCCACAGAGCAAAGATGGGTGAGATACGGGGCAGGATTTTCTCCCTGCAGGTGCCAGCCCCTCTCCACTGGCTCTCAGTGGAGCTTAGCCAAGGAGTTCAGACTCGGCGCCTAACTTTTAGGCAGCTGATGGTATGGGAGGTGAATTTCACCCCCAGGAACTTCGGGTGGAATTTAAGCTGTCTGAAAATGACAGTTGTGCAAGCAATAATAAACAGTCTGTATGTGGTTCCACGTCTGGAATCTCCTTATAAACAGGGGCATGCAAATCAATTAGATAAAAATCTGAGCATTTCTGAATTTCCTGCCCAAACTTGAACAGAATCTGCTTTTGGATTTGATGAAAATCCTCTTAACTCTCCAAGCTCTATGTAAGTCTGGTTCTGCCCAACAGGCTACCTTCTTGTTTCACACAGGGATGGAGATGCCGTAGAGCCTTGGGATGCTCTCAGAGTGACCCATCTCTGGACATCCCTAACTTCACCAGGATGGTGAGAGTCAGTGCTGGGAACCTTTTGGGAAGAGCCCAAAGACGTGGCATGATTCCTGACTCAGTGCTGCTGATCGAAGTGCTCCAGATAAGCTGAGATGTAGATAAGCACCACAGCTCCCAAGCACTTATCCAAACCAAAGCTTTCAACATTTATCCACCTTGACTGTACATGACTTTGCCCTTAGCAACAGAGATTACACCCACTTTTTTCTTCACTACTGTCAGCGGAGGAGCAAGAACCTACTTGAAGACAAGCAAAACACCTTAGGCTTTTAGGTTCCCACACCTTTCTTCTTCCTTTTTCAGAAACTTGTCTTATTATGTATTCATTTCTCATTGTAGTCATTACCTGAGAAACCACAAATTCAGGTAGGAGTGCTGGGCAGCTCCTTGTGAAGGGAAGTGCTCCCTGACTCTACCACAGTGGGGAGGCCATGTGGGGTCTCACTGTCATTGCTTGCCTTCATTTGATATGCATTGGTTCTGTTAGCTGCCTACAAAGGGCAGGATTTTATTTATTTGTTGATTATTATTCCCTTCTAAATTTAAATGTTTTTTTGTTTCTTCTTTCTCTTGATTCTCTGGAAGGAAAAGAATGGATTTGACTCCATCTATTGCTCCCTTTGGTGTATTAGAAATGCTCAGGTGCCTTGTGGCTGTGTCTCTCTCATGCATTCAGGGTAAAACCAGTGTAGAGAAATTCCTACGAGTGACAGAAGGCCTTCTTTTCCTTTGTTTTTTGTGTTTGCTAAGCAGCACTGAGTATGGGACACTCTTCTCTGACCAGTAGGCATTATCACCTAACAAATTACCTGTTCTTGCAAGCATCAGGGTTTCTTCTTTCTGCCTGTGCATTGTAATTTTTTTTTTTTTTGTGGCTTTTGGTTTTTCAAATTAGAGATTTTAAGTTGTTATAGATTATGTGGAAGTGTTCTGTGGCTTGTGGTGTGTCGAGTTATGTGAAGTCAAGTTTGGTGGACCTTTCTGAATAAATGTTGTTATACTTTGGCTGCGAGGGGCTGCATGTGAAGAACCAGGGATTTGTGCTTGAGTCCAGGGATTCTCCATTCATTTGGGCACACACAAGTAAATGTTACTGCACTTTCTTTCAAAACCTGCCTTAATCTTTATATTTATGGGGAATTCAGACTGTCCAGAGGTGCTAACTCACCAGGCAGCCTTAGACATTCATGCTCTCTCATTCCTTATTAATGGGTCAAGCAATTCATTGGCAACGTTATAAGAAACTTCAGTTCTTACCTGGAAGGTCACCTCTGAAAAGAAGCCTGTCTTTTTCCACATATCTCTTCCCTCAGCCTTTCCGTTAGGGAGAACTGGGCCAAGAACACAATTTTTTTTTTTCACAGAAAACTAAAATAAAAGTATTTATACTCTTGGAAAAATACAGTTTTATTTATTAAGAAGGAAAAAATATGTGTGTATTCTGTGTATACATATTATATTTTAAGTACTAAGAGGTTTCCATTCTGCACCTTCCTCCTGCCTTTTTCTTTAGAATAAATATTTTGTTTCAGCTCCTTTCTTGATGGATTGGACAATTCTGATAAAAAAAAATATTTTATTCTCATGAAGCGTTAATTTTTGACAACCTCCCCACTTTTCATCAAGCAGGATCACAGAATGATTCAAATCTGAAAAGACCTCTAAGAATGAGTCCACCCATTAATCCAGCACTGCTAAGTCCCCCACAAAACCTGTCCCTGAATGCCATATTTACATGTCCTTTAAATCCCTCCAGGTGTGGTGACTGCACCACTTCCCTTGGCAGCCTGTTCAGTGCCTGATCACCTTTTCAATGAAGAAACTTTTCCTAGTACTGAATTTTGTTTAAGAACATTTCAGATATCTGTACTGTCAGGACTCCAGGCACAAAATGCCAACTGGTAAAAATCACGGCACGTTTTATACACAGCAGATTATTTCCTGGAATTCTTTGAGCCGGCATCAGATGGGAAAACCTTGGAGCAGTAGTGATGTGACCCACATTTGACCATGGTATCTAGAATCCATGTCCTGTGAGGTATTCAAATTTGGCTATATTTACTTTTAAAACATTAAAACAGTTTTCTGATTGAGTGAAAACTCTTCATTGGCACAGTGTGCAGAAATACACATGAGTATGAGAGTCTTGGACAAACACCTTGAAAATAACAATGCAGAATGCAATTGTGTTGTGGTTTGCTTTTCCTCAGAAAAGCCCTCAAAGTCAGGTCTGGTTGCTCCAAGCAGTTAAAGTTTGGAAATCTGCAGGAAGATTATTGACAGGACCTCTCTGGTTCTGGACCACTCTCCCTCTGAACAGTTTTGTTTCATAATATCCAGTTTCAACCTATCTTGTGCTCTTTGTGTCCATTGCCTTTTCTGATTTTCCAGGCACCTCTGAAAAGAGCTCAATTCCATCTTCTCTGTAACTCCTTTCTAGACAGTGTTTAGCTCTCTCCCTTTGCCTTTATTCTTGACTGAGAAATAATTTTAAAAATCTGACTGAAGCACCTTGTGTTGGTTTGGGAAAAAAACCCAAAAACAACAACAAAAAACAAAACCCAAACACCATTTATTAAACAGTGCTGGCAGTTTTATCAGTAATTTCCAGGAGAGCAGAGTTAGCTCAACAGTAAATCCTTTCATGAGTCCTTTCCTTCATGTTTTTAGTGCACTTTCCAAACCAAAAAAGATTAAATGCTCCCTAATACTCATCCTAACCAAACAGAAGTTCTGACCTCTTTTAAGCTGTGACCTCTAAGGTCAATATTTGCGAAACAAAGCTGTCTGACCAGAGATGAGGGGTGTTGGTAAACATTAGTGGTCAGCTGCCATGCAGACATCGGCCACAACTCTCTGTTGGACAGTTTTGGTTTTGGGAAACTTGCTTGAGTTGCTGTCTTACAAAAGACAACAAAATGTGAGCTTTTGGTGGTCAACTTTCCCCTTTTCTGGGGACAAACTTTCGGAAACCAAACACACATTTGGGTCTGTGTATGGAGAACGTGTGGCACTCGGAACTCGTGAGATTGCCCCAGCCAGGAGAGCCCAACCAGGGCAGCCAGACACCGGTGTGGGAGGTTGCAGGGTGGGGATGTTTGCCCTCCTGGCATGTGGCACTGCAGTGTGTTTGCATGTTCATGTGTGTCTTTTCTCCAGGCAGACTTTCCCCAGCTGCCCTCTGCTCTCAGGAGCAGTTCCTCTGCTGGCAGATGTGCCTGCACACCCAAGGAAATCAGATGGGAACTTCCCCTCATGTTTTCCACTGGCTTTCCATGGGGCAAGAGCAAGTGTTTCCTTGGTATAAAATGATGAGCATTGAGGAGTGCTGAGGTACTCAGAGAAGCTAAAAATGGCTTCCTCTAGTGCAGCTGGATGGTGGTCAGAAGGATCTATTTTTACTTGCCTTGTGTTTGCACAGAGGCATCCATGCATGACTTTTTGTTGTTCCTGGAGTCTTTCAAGCATATGGTAAATAGACTTTCAATGGGTTGGAACCTATTGCTTCAGGAAATGTTGTTACAAATTGTTTTTCCACTGCAGTGCATTGAGAGTTTTTCATGCCACCCCCAACATATGCTCTGAAATCCAAGTGCACTCCAGAAGGGAGTGGCCAAGGGTTTTCAAGGTGTTCTGAAAGCCATTTAGGCCTGCAGAAAGTGGTAAAAGCAGCACAAAACACACCAGAGTGTAGGAAAGCAGGGGCTGTTACTCAGAATGCAGTGAAACCGTGTTTCCTTAACTAGATTAGTTTACATCTTGTGGTATATAAATAAATAAAAATTACTTAGATTGCAATAAGCCGTGTTTAACTGAATAGATTGCCTTACAGTTTGTGGCCGTGGGAAAAAAAATGTTGATTAAGAGACTGGTTTGGTTTTTTTCTTAGTCTCCCTTGACATCCCTCAGATGCCTGTGTTGTTTAGGGATAATCTTTGACTTTGCAGCACCTTTTTTTGGCTAGCTCTTCTCAGATGCTTATGAGCAGATGTAGCCCATAAACACCTATGGGAAAGGCACATTTTTCTTTAGCAGTCACTCTTCATCCATGAGAACTGTTCTTCATCTTCTTCATCCATGACAACTGTCCTCCATCTCTCTTGAGCCTCAGCCTCACAGGACTCTTTCTGTTACGTAGGATAGTTCTTGACCATGAGATCCTTTTTCTTCCACATCAAGTGATCTCATCTATTTTCCTGCAAAAAAACTTTGTTTCAAGGAACTCTTTCACACCAAAAGGGTGTGAAATAAAGTGCACCCATTATGATGTCAAGGTCTCATCAAGTTTTCCTCCCAAATTAAAAAAGAAAAAAACAACCTAAAAACCAAACCATTAGTATGTGTGGGCACCAATCCAAGGGTTCCAGTGTGTTTCCCATTTATACCATCTGGCAGATCACATTTAATGAGTGAAAACATGAGAAATTCAGCTGAATACCCAGCACAGCAAACTATTATAGGTAGGACTGATAATGATGGAATAGTAGGATGGATTTGTTTGCATTTGGGAAATGGGCAGGTAACTTGAAAAAAAGATTGTCCTACTTCATGGAAAACCTTTAAATCCACAGTGCTGGGATAGGATTTTAAAGATGACATCAAGGTATCAAACTTCAATTTAAAATATTTTTGGGAGAAAATTCTATCTTTTCCTTCTGCTGGAGTAAGATACTCTTTGGCTTTTGTGGTGTCACACCTCTGACCTGGGTTTGGAGCACGGTGGTCAGTGAACTATTGGAGATTTACAGTTTTGATTCTGATTATACTCTATTAGCTGGGAGCTCACTACAGAAATCCCTGCTTTTTCCTCTGAAACAGCTGATACTGCTGGTGACAGGATACTGGATTTAGAGGCACCATTGTTGTGGTATATTTGTCGATTCCACAGGTGAGGAAAAAACCAAAAACCGCAGTCCTCTCCTACAGTGTGTGCAGACTCAGGAATAATTACCTTCTGGCAGAATGTGGTGCTTCCACATTGTTCTTTGTATGTTGCTGAAATGCTTTCTTTCAGGAGTCAGCTTTACAGAGACAGGATATGCACTGCACATCTGTGGAGCACAGAGGGGTAGAGACTACTCACAAGTAATGAAACTCAGAAAAGTTGGTACTTGGCTTGTATCCGAAATGAGGAGCAGGCAGAGAAAACCTGGGGCAGCAAGGTATGTCTGTGGTGAAGTAATTAAACAAAACAGAGGAATGTATCTACCTTGAAAGCCTGCTTGAGTCAAATCAAAAGCAGATGGAAGGCATTTAGAAGAAACTCAGGCTGGCTGAATTGCATTCAGGCAGATAAAAGAGTTTGCTGAAGAATATATCTTCCACTTAACACAGAGAGGAAGTCCTACAACTCATGTGGGCTTCAAGTGATGACATCTGGTTCAAGTATCATGGTCCTCTTCTGAGGAAACAGCACAAAGGCTTGTCACCACCCCGGTGAAACATTCAGAAGGCTGCAGCAGGGCCGAGTCTGTTCTCTTGGAGCAGAGAGCAGAGTCGAGCTCTGATGACAACAGATGGACAGAGCTGAATATTTTAATTTTTTTTTTGTAAGGAAAGCAGATCATAATTAGAGGCCTTAGACCTCTCACCCATAAAGGATTTGTCCTTATAGCACATAGATATGGGGCAGGTATTTCAGCTTATTGAAAAATACTTGTTTTCTCTGAGTTCCATGAAGGAAGAATTGGCCGCAGATGTATTTGTGTTTCTTGGTGTGAAACTGCCTCCTTCATAAACACATGCAAGAAAATAAACCACATCCACGAGGAAATACTTTTTCTTTTATGCATTGTTTTTGTGAGACTGCAAGTGGTATATGTTCTCTTGTTAGAGTTGAAGATGATCTCTTCTGAATGTGTGAACCACTTTTGGGTTCACTCTGATTACCAGCAAGTCTCTTTGTTAAAATAGCAAAGTTTGTGACAGCTAAAAGATGCTTGTGGATAACCACTTCCAGATTTGAAGTGGCACCTGCTGGTGTTGAAATTCGAGCCAAAATGTGACAAACATCACAGTGCAAAATCGCAGTACATAAGTCACAAGAAGTACCCATCAAAAAATCTCAGCTTTCAAAGATAAAATGAACCCCAAAATCACATGTAATGAAGCCTCCCCCCTATTATTTCTGGCCCTAGTTACTGAGGAAGAAATTTTAAGTGCTTGTAAGGCAGTTGAAGGAGTGTGTTAGTCACCCAAAGAATAAACAGGGAAATTAATTAAAATAAAATGATTCATTATAAATTATTCTCCCAGCTACACTCGTAATGATGTGAGAAATATTCCAAATACTATTAGAAAAGCACTCCCTCCGCCCCTAGTATTTCTGGCACCTCTAGAAACAGCAAGTGCTGAAACTCCCACGTGAGGGATGTTTCCTGTGAGCTGTACTGCCAGATTGTACCTGTATTTTTGGATAAGTGTTTGAACATTTGCCTGCTTATGGAAAAGAGCCTGGAGCCTGAACTTTTCTGAGGGTAGCTGTTACCAGGTGGATCCCCCCACTTCTGTGCTGGGGCCAGCCACAAGTGGTTATTTGGAGGCAGTGTGAAGCAATGCCTGAAAAAGGTGAAGCGTGAGCGAAGGCAGCTCTTCAGGATGTGTCCCTGGAGAACTGTGGTGGGATAGTCACAGCTTAACTGCTGGAGATATGAAGAGCCCTTGCATCGATTTCACCTCTGGCTCTTGTAAAGGGCAGGGACTTCTTCCTTTCCCACAGAGCTTTCAGCTGCCCCAAGGCCCATCACACCAAGTCCTGCTTCCTTATTGTAAAAAACAAAATATGATTCCTCCCCCTGTCCAAAATTCAGCCCCTCTTTTCCCCCTCAGTTACTGTCAGGGTCTCCTAAGGTGCTCCGAGTGTGTCTGTCTGACTGTTACACATGTGTTTAATTCACATATTTTCTACTGGAAGGGATGTGAAAGTGTGAGTTTAGAATTTGAAACAGAACGTTTGGGGTTATAAAAATTTAGCTTGGCTCAGAAAGGCTGTGTGTAAGCAGAGACTTAATTGACTTCTGCTGCCTCCGATGGGTCTCTGCCAGTCATTCAGGCTGGATCGACGGGCTGTCACGTAATTCCTGCACTGGGGGACTTGGACCAGCAGTTCCACAAACTGGGCATTTATTTTAGGCATCCCAAAGGAATCCTGGAGGACCAGCTCCCAGATCCATAGCCTCTCTTGGGACATTATTTGTGAGAAAGACATTCACCTGCTTTGCCATCATGACTTTGTTGCCAGTGTAAAATTTGTAGCTGTTGCCTTGCCTTGTCCTTTATTTCTTTTGCTGCCCTGTCTTGAAATCTCCTTTCTCAAAATCCTAAATAAACAATGTACAGCAGTGGCAGAAGTTCCTGAAGAGTGAGCTTACCACAAGCAATAGAGGAAGAGGTTTGCAGTACTGCTGGAGGTGGAAAAGAGAATCTTCACACTGACTTAAGCAACAAAGAGAAATTCAGCAGAAAAGCCTGTGAATAATCTCTGTCCAGTTCCTGTGGGAAGTTTTATAGCACCCCAGAACTGCTGACCTTTCCAGAGTCCTTTTCTGCTTAAAGTGGTCTTCTCATCCTCAAGCTCCTCAGACCTTGTGGTCCTGCATTAGTAGTGTCCAATTCCCAAATCCCTCCCAGCAGGAAGAGTATCAGAAGTAGTTTCAAGCCAAGCCTGAGGTCTGGTCTGAGCTGTGTATCTGGAGAGGAATCCCTCCAAGGTTACTGAAGAGTTTTGCCATTCACTGAAACACAGTGTTCATTGAAAAACAATGTTCCACCAAAACACTGAAGGGGAAGTTTTATTCTCTTTTCATTTGTTTAAGACCAGGGATTTGGCTTGGGAATTTTGTTTATTGAAATATCGAAGGAAAGTCTGCCTGGCCCCATCTTTGTAGTATCTGAACTCTTTCCAAGTGTTTGAGGGTGGGGTTGCAAACTCAGTGTTCTCAGGCCCTTCCTAGTTTCTCACCCTAAAAGTGGTATGACAATATTTTTTACTGCATTTTCACTGCATAATGGGCTGTGTTTTTACTTGTGGTAACTCACACATTGTAGTTATGTGCAGTAAAAAACCATCATCATGTGTGTTGTTGCAGCAATGCAACTCCCTGAGATCAGACAGGGATGCTCAGAGAACTGAACTCATCATCTCGCAGAGGAGGATGGCAAACAGCCTGGTCTGGGGTTAGGGTGTTAATTAAGAGATTAAGTAAGAGATATTTATTATCTATTAAAAATCTCAAAGTACCTTAATACAGCTTCATAATCTGTTGATAGGGTGAAATTTTTATCCTGTATGGTGGGAAAAGCCCAAATTATTACACAGCACTTGAAAAAATGTATCTTGTTCATTTCAAGAAGCAGTTAGAGGGGATGCAGAAGGGAGAACTTTTCTACTTAATCTTGAAGTGCCAAAGCTGATGCCATCTTTGATGGGAGTACAGATGACCAAAACATGTTTATTTACTTACTGTGGAAAATACTATATCATTTTTATTTAGTCTAAAGTATTGGTATTTAAATTCTTCTAGCTTTCCGTTTGTCTTTTCAGTGAAAATGGACCTTCTACTTTCTTTTCTTCTAAAATAGTTGGATTTACAATGATGAAAACATGAACCTCATTTTTTTAGAAGATTTTTCATTACTGATTTTAATTGTCACAGTAACTTTTTCACAATGTATGAGTTTTTGGTGAGAAAGAAAGATTTTTTACAGAAATACTTTAGTAAAAATACGTTGCCTAGCTCCTTCTTGGCTCATCCATGTTTGTTCCATTTAATTTGATATGTAATTAATGACCACAAGGGTTTTTTTTTTGATAGATAAGCGGGATATGATTTTTTTTAAAGCTACTAGAGGATTTTGTTACTCAAGTTCTGTGAAATTAATGAGAAAAATGTGGACTTTGAGAAGTACAAACACTGGCTTCTCTGGGCTTTATTTTGACCCTTTGGACTTTATCTCCTTGGTGGGAGAGAGATGTAGCCTTGATTTACTTCTACTGGAAAGGTGTTTATGTTGCACAAAGAGGGCTTCCCAGACCAAAATTAGACAAGAGACAACTGTAGGAAAAGAAAAGTCTGCTTGGTCAGGAAATGAGGAGACAATAATTTCTCCTTTCACAAATTAATAGAGTATTTTAGGTGCATTGTAGCAGGGAAGGGTCCCATGAACCTCTCAGCAGACCTGCATCCGTTCGGATGCGCGAACGCTGGAATGAGCTTGACCTGCAGATGGCCTGGAATGAGTTAGTGTCTCCAGCTGGAAACCATGCAAAGTGTGATGGTTTCACATGTCTCAAGATATGAACTTAATCCCAGCAGGATTGTTGCATCTGAAATCAGCACCTGAAGATGCAAATGTTTCCTCCAAACCACCTTCCAGTGCTTCCTGAAGCCCATCCATCACTGTTTAAGTGTAACAACTCTTAATGGTGTAAATATGTGTCCTGAATGAAGAACAGAGGTTCAGTTTGATATAATTTGATACAATTTGAGTTAGTACAAGTCAATTTAATTAATATGACTGAATTTTACCAGAGTTAAACTCCCTTGGAAGTTGCAGTCATAAATCAGAAGAATGGGTGATCCTGCATTTAGAGTTCCCCAGCTCAGGATTCTGAGACCTGACACACCCATGGTGGCAGTCAATAAGTGTGGATTTATGCTGTGTCACACCACTAGGATCCCTTCTGGCTTTATACATAATATCCATGGGATTATCTGTGAGTGGAACAAAAGCCCATCTGCATCTCCACGTGGAGACAGAGCCCATGGTCAGTGTGACCATGGTGTCACAACTTCAAGGTGTCACAGATTACTGAGATAAGTGAAGCTGCAGGTGGCAAACGTGCAGTGTAATGGCAGCAGGACTAAGGCTATGGTGGAGCCAGCATGGGGAATGTGGGCTAAAAGCAACAGTCCTCAGGAAATGAATCTGGGAATTATTGTTGAAACAGCCCAGGGCAAAGATGCAGAACAGAAATGGCTGCTGACCTCCTAGGGTGAATTGTAAGAGCTGGAATGAGCAAGTAGAAGAAAATGCATAGTTTGGAGACCAGAAACTTATATTTGCTTTGCCTCATAATGAAAGGAGAAGGGGACATCTGATTAAAATAGAAAGGTGATGAAAGAAATGCTGATAAAAGAGTACTTCTTCACAGGGTGCATAATTGAAAAGGAGAGCTTGTTTCTTCAAGATGCTTTGAGATCAGGAACCTAGCAGAAATTAAAAACAAACAAACACTAAACCCCAAACCTGAGATATTTCCATGGATAACAAGAATATCCATTTTTGTCAACAGTTCTGCTTCAGTGCAGAAATTCATCTCTGACTCGTCAGGGTTAACACTCTGTTCCTCTGACAAGGACACTGGAACTGCTTACTGCTCACGGCGTTTCTCTGGAAGTGCTGGCATCACCAGGAGCCAGGCACAGAGCAGGGGACATGGCTGACTGCTGAGGTGCTGCAGGATCCCTGGGCAATGCTTTTAAGGTGTCTGGCTCTTGTTCTGTCCTCCTCAGGAACATTGTTCTGACTGGGGGCCGCTGGACCACAGACAAACATTATTGCTTTTGGAAGGGGTTTTCTGGGATGATGAGGTGATAGACAGTCTCCATGAGAAATGCTTAAAGGATGTTAATCTCACCTAGTGAGGAGGGACTGCAGAACTGTGGCACATACCACGTAATTAAATAGCTCATTGCTACAGGATATTGTGAAGGCCAAAAGCACAGATGGATTTGAGAGGGGAGTAGACACGTTCATGGAAGGTAAGTCCATGAGTAGCTCCTGGTCCTGGTGTGACCTCTGGGCAGTCCTTGAAGTGATGATTTCCAGACATCAGGAGGATGTGCCATAAAAAGTGACCATTTTCCATGTGACCTTTTCTTTTTCACTCTTCCCTTTTCAGTCAACTTGGAAGACAGAATATTTAACTAGACAGACGTAGGCTCTGATTCTTCTTTTGGTTTTATCTTTAAAAGGACTTAGAAATTCCTGAAGGGCAGATGAATCACATTGGCAAGGGGTTCAGAAACTGGGGGATAGTCTGAAATCCCTGCAAAGCTAGATGGGAATAAGGCAGACATATTATGCTCGAGGAGTACTTAAGCATATGGAATAAGTTACTGGGGAATGGAAAGCAATGTAAAGACATTACACTAAGACTTTAAGATGATACTTAAAGGCAATATGTTCTAAGTTCAAGGGACACCACCATCTCTCTTTTGAGGAGGGGCTTGGGAAAAGAACAGCGTTACAGAACCGGGTAGGATTAAGAAGATTGCTGGGAAATGGCAGGCAAGTAGTGCTGGATGCCCTTTCCCTGTTCCTAAAGTTTCCACCATCCTCCTGAGAGGAAGAGAAAACAAACGGAGGAATGGTAATGCCCGGGGTTACACAATCAGGTCGGAGGCTGCTGACCTCGCCGCTAATGGTTTATGGGCAGCCACAGGCGCTGCCCCATGTTTGTGTTACACATGATCTGGCAGTTGCCAAACGACTCGCTCCCAATATGCAGGAAATTACTTGAGAGCTATATTTAGCAAGATGAGCCCATGTCTTGATTTGGCTGGAAGCTGAGGCGGATTGAATTAATCTAGGGGAAAATGGAGTGTGTGGGGTCCCAGCAGGACATTTTCCCCCAAATTTCCTGGGGTCCTCTGGCCTCCCTGGTGTTTCTGTTGTGGACCAGCCTGAATGTCATCAGTGAAGGCTGAAGAAAAGGGGGTTTATGGGTTCTTGCTGCAGGATGTTGCAGCACAGATCAAGGTAGCTGGTCCAATCTCTGCTGCACAGCGAGGACATCTGCAGTGTGAGTGGATCCTCCTGAGGGAGCACAGCGTGGGCTCCATCCCCAGGCCCTGGGGCTGTGATCTCAGCCAACTCCTCTGCCTAAAGCTGGACATGATCACGATGCTTCCCAGCACTCTCCCACCTCAAGCTCCCTGGCTCTCACACAGCTCTTGTTTCTCAGTCTCCTTCCCACCAGAAACTGGAATCAGGAGGCGAGATGAAGGATGATCTTCTGGGTGGTCACCACTCACAAAAAGACAGTCAAAAGTCACATTCTCCAAGAGAAGCCCTTGTCCCTCCTTGTTCCTCCTGGCAGTACATCAGGCAGATCCTCTGCCAGGGGGCAAGCCATGGCACTGGCTCTGCCCCAGGAGAGAAGACACCCACATCTGCACACAGAGGTTTTTTTTTCTGTGGTCCCAGCTCTCTGAAGCTGTGTGGGAAGGCTCTCCCTGTGGTTACCTGCCTTTCATGCAGATATCTAATTGGAGGTGTGTGGAGAATTACTTGCAGCAGGCCTGATTCACAGCCCACAAAATCAGATTGGTTTTGGATCAGACCCCATAAAGGATTTTGTATTGTATTTCAGCACACAGGAACATAAAAGAGCAGAGTCTGGTTATTTGCTCAATAATTAGCAGCGTTGTCCCCTAAGGGGAAATGGATCAGTTCTGGGATGAGTCTCTAACCAAAGTGCCTGACATTACCCCGCAGCTACCTCACAGCAGCCAGGTGTTGTGGGAAAGAGGGATTTTATCAGTGCCATGCCCCATGAAGGAGTATTTACTGTGCAGGAGGCTCTCAGTGACCTACACAAGTGAGGTGAGGAACGCAGTGTCTGGGCAAACTCAGAGCCCTGGGATTATGTTCGTGGTAGCAAGGTGTTTTGCATGGCCTAAATACACAGTGGAAGGTACCTGACAGCAAAGAAATGACATGATAAATACTCAGTGAGATACCTCCCTGGGAGAAATGCTAAGGGAGAGCTTTTTAGATTAAAGACTCACTTTGAAATGGCAGGATTTATTTCCCACCCTTTCATACTTTCGTTAGAGACTCATTTTGCTGATCTAAAAACCAAAAGATAGTGTCATGCAAATGGAATGGTTCACGCAGAAGGTGGGCAGTGAGGGTTCTGTGCCATGGCTATGGCTCCAGCAAAGCCCTCAAACTCTTGCTCAACATCCTTCCCAGTGAAGGATGACAGCATTCCTGCCCCTGGAGCTGGGGCTCAGGGAGGAGGATAGTGTTGGGTCCCTCATGGTCAGCAGTTTGTCTCAGCTGGGGCAAGTAAATGACAGTCTGAGTCCTGTGAGCAGTTTAGGAGGAGTGAGATGGTTGTCTTCATTCAGTGTGGTATTTAGGGTCTGCTGAGTTCAAAGGAAACCCCTCTTGGGTGCTTTTGTGAATCAGAGCTACCCTGCTTACTTTTATTCTTTCCAATTTAATTGACAAGTTTCTTTATAAATGTCCCGGCATTTGGGCTTCTGACATCCGCCCTTTCAAATGGGCGATGCAACGACTGAGTGAAACAGTTGCATAAATTTATGTCTTGTAGGGGATTCAGTGCAAGTGAGGCATTTCAAAAGCTGGCAGTGCTAAAACATGGATTGGCATTCCTCTGACTCCAGCTCACAGAGAGCCAGTCCTGTCACCCATTGTCAAAAACATACCCTTGGTTTCAGCATTCATCACCATTTGTCCCTTTTAATTACATTTTCCTGAGTACTAGAAATTAAATCAGCAGTGACAGAATATTTATGGCTCAGAAATATTCTGGATGATTCCTAGAGAAGCTGTTTCCAGCTTGGTTATTTATGTCCTTTTATCATGGATTTTATAGTGGGACTGGGGAACTAAACAGCAGAAACCATATGAAACATGCTGACTGATTTCCTCCTTGAGCCAAACATACATTTACTGTAGGCAAGGAGATGCTGGTGAGAGCACACGTGTAGTTTAGGGCATCAAGCCCGTGGCCAGTGCTTCACCTCCTGCCATCACAGTGCAGGGAGGTGCAGCCTGGCTGCTGAGCTCACCTGGCACATTTTCTTTGTCTGGAGGTTGCCATCAAGCCCTGGAGAGAGGCTGGTGTGGGTGGAAAGGCACTGAGTGGGTGAAATGGTTTGATCAGCTCCCTGCTGTCAGGCTCACTCATGCCTGGGCATTGCAGATGAAACTCGTCAAGGGCTCTGACCACTCTCCCACTGGGAGCCCCATAGAGCCAGGCTTTTCCTTGCTCCTCACAAGAAGTGAACTTGTCAGGTGTGTTTCTGTGGCATCAAGTTGTTCCAGACTGAATCACTTCTTGCAGTGTCCCATTCCCTTCATGTCCATAAGACAGTAGAAATAAAGCACTTTGGCGTTGTTGAAATCAAGGATTTTGGTAATTTTCCCTGCTAGAAATTTTGCCAATATCAGCATGCTCTGAGAAGCACTCTTGTATTGGTATTTTCTCATATAAAACTGTTCCTTATGTAAAACTGACTATTCTCACTGATAAAATCTTTTTACAGTTCCTATCCTGGTCTCAGCTTTAGCCTCCCTGTGATACTGTAAATTTTTATCACATGCCATACATAAATAATAATCATGTGCAGAAGGAGCCTTGATCTCACAGGGGTGTGTCACAGTTCAGCCAGGATGATGATGTGCTGCCAGCTGAACTGCTGACCCTGTCACTGAACCAGTGTGCACATGGCTTAGAAAGGGTTAGAGATAGCAGTGGTCATTCCTGCAGGATCCCCTCGTTTTCTCCACGAGCCACAGGATGGATGGCATATCTGAGAGAGCTGAGGGAAGGAAGGAGAGGCTGCTGGGCTGGCCCAGCAGCAGGAGAGGCAGTGTTTCTCTGGGCATCCCCTGGCCTCAGGCAGGGTTCAACTGTGCAGAATGAACCGTGGCTTCTTTCTGCTCCCATCCACAAAGTCCAGAATAAATCACAGCAGCATCAGTGCCGATAATCCTGTTCAGATTTTCTCCTAGATGGCCAGAGCTTCTCAAAAGGCCCAAATTGCTATTCTTGAGATACTGTAAAGAAAACTGCAGCAAACAGTGTACATAAAATAAAAAATAAAATGGAGGACCTTTGTCTGCCTTTAATAGTCTGAGTGTTTCCGCAGGCATTGCAGGCAGCCTGCCCTTCCTGTTGGGATGGCTGGCTGCAGCAAAGGAGATAACAGCCTATCTTTTTATAGGATGATACAGATTGTAGGTGAAGAGCCCAGTTCAAAGTGCAGGTCACTGAGCTCCTATAAATTGTTCTGACATCCCTGATAAAAACCATGCTCTCCCTTCCTCACTGCGTCTTCTTTGAGCAAGGGGAAAGGACTGCTAGTAAAGATACCATTTTTCCACTTCAGTCAATACTTTGATGTTTAAAGCTGTTTAATATTCATTAAAACTACTCCTAAAATGTAATTGCAAGAATTACAGTTCTGTATTTATGACTGTCTGTAAGCATTACAGAACAGGCAGTTAAAACCATCTCTGTGATGGTTTGATGATAGGTGCAGCACAGGGCTTCTGTCCCAGAGAAGAGCAGGATCAGGCCTGGGTTCCCCCTGCCCACCAGATGTATGGGAATAAACAGATCCTTTCCTGGGAAAAGTAATTTTTGAGTTAATTGAGAGTGTTTGGAAATCTGTGCTGAGTGGTGACATCCCTGCCCTCCCCTTGCATACTCCAATCCTGGGCAAAGGTCTGTTTTGATAATTTCTGAAAGAAACATTTAGATTTCTTATTTCAACACAAAATTAATTTTGAAATTTGGTGAAGTTGTGTATATGTACTTGTCTTTAAACGGCTTTGCTTAGGGGATGAAAAATCTCTGAGAGATGAAGTGAGACATGAGTTTGAGAATTTTGAACCAAAAACTTTTACTTGACTAAAACTAAGAAAACTGGTAATAAAGGGAAAAATAAAAGTCTACTCAAGGCAACCTAAAGTAATACTTCTCATTACTGCTGACAATGAGTTAAAAAAAAAGTCAACTATTCTCTCACCTTGGGATGAGATGTTGTGTATCTTTGTCAAGCTCTTTCTTCAACTGCAATTACATATCTGTTCCCTGAAGAGCATCTCTGAAGATCCTTTCATGTCTCACTGTGACAAAGCATCTAAGCATTTCCCAATGTTTTCATCAGTGTGCTCACAGGGAAGTGTTAATAGCTCTATTTTTTGAATGGGAAAATGATGAGAGACTGATTTATCTCATATAATTCTAGTTATCTAAAAATGAAACATCTCAGCTAAGCTACTTGTCTAAAGACACATTGTAGTTGTTTTTCTCCCACTGTTAGATCTTCTCATCAGAACTGTGGAATGTGGGCAGGGAGGCTCTTTCTGCCTTTAGGAGATTTCTGAGGCATATAATCAGGGGAGGAAGAAAAGAAAGGAATTAATTTGTTTCTAGTATGGCAGTGTAGTGCTTCACATCCCTTCAGAGACGTGAATTTGGACTTTGTGCTGCAGCTGTGAGAAACGCTGCTCCTCTGGCCATCTGCTTTCAGTGGATGTGTGGTTGATGAGGCTGGGGAGCCATGAGTGCTGGAAGGGAAGCCAGCCTCAAGTTACTGTCTTTGGGAATGTCTTTGGCTGGGAGATGTTTGCTAAGGTGACCAGTAGGCCAGAGAGGCTCAGATGGGCCTTTCCCTATGGGCACATCGAGGAGAGAGGCTGCTTACAGATGCAGAAGCCTTGAAACATTTAAACTCAGCAATTGGAGCAGGTGACAAGACCTTTCAGGAGACTATTTCCACCTGTGATGTTAAGCTCCACTGGGATTTCTTGGCGGTCTGACTGCATGCTTCAGGGACTGTCATTCAGCTCCAAATGCACTCCAGGAGCTACAAAAGAGCCACTGTCCTCTGCTTAATCCATGGATTGTATGTCTCTATTGGTGCCTGGCTGAAGTATAGTACACACAGCCCTAATAGAAGCAATTAATGTCAATCAAATGATACCTCCTCCCACACAACATTTGAACTATTACAACCATCTTAATTGCCCAAGTTCCTTCGCTTTCAAAAGTACATTCTGCTTCATGATGCCCTTTCTAACACTGGAACTCTGTTGTAGCAATGCTGTTTCTACCAAAAATAATTTTTCAGCAACAATTCTCTCTCCCCATGTTCCCTTTGAGTCCTGTAACTTTTACTCCCTTCCTGCCCGAACTGCGCACAGACCAGTTGGCTCCAACCAGGACCGATTTCCTCAGCTGTCCTGGTGAGGAGCTCACGTAAAGGCTCCAGCATTTGACAGGGTGGTACTGTTCTGGTTGTGTTAGCAAAGCTTCTGAGTTGTACAACAGGGTTTGGAAATGCTCTTCTTGACTCAGGGAGACATCCTGAGAACGGAGAATTGGCACACAAGGAAAGTGCAATTGCTTGGTCGCATTAAAGCCGAGACAAAATGTTTCTTTTTAAAGAGCTTTAAAATAGTCCCTAATGTAAAAGCTTAGCAGCTGCAGCAACACAGAGCCTGAATAATTTCCATGTATTTGCTGCAGCAACACGGAGCCTGAATAATTTCCATGTATTTATGGATGTGCATGCTCACATGTGTGTGTCTTTCTTTCCCAATCCGTTTGCGCTGGTGTGTAATAAACAGTGCAATGTCACGTGCTGTCAGGCCAGCACTGATTTATTTGTCACTCAGGTGTGAAGAACAACCCTTTGGGTTCTGTCAGTCCAAAATGGGCCATCTGATTTAGATTCCAGCTCCCAACAATTAATGCCTGACACACAATTTTGGAACAATATCCAGCTTACAGCCTATTATGTTCATCATCAGACCATGAAGTATTAGTTACAGCAAGCCAAAATATGTCAGATACCCCTGGCTTTCTCCAGAATTCTTGAGAGGGAGTTAAAAAGAAAATGGTTCTTCTGTGAGCAGGAAACTGAAACTTTGAAACCCTTGAATGCACATGGGCAGTCTGTGAAATCCAGCTTCGATTCTCCTTGCCAAAGTGGCTGTAATGGATTTCAGAAAGAAATCAGATTTCCAGCAGTGATTTAGAAGAAGAATGGTGTATTCTGTGCGATGGATGGAAACAGGCAGACAGCTAGGTGTATGGTAGGAATGTGAGATAGCAATCACAAGGGAATTGGTTAATTCTTTCAGGCATGGGTATGCAGAAGTTTCTAGGCAAGACATAGGTTTCACAGTGTTCAGTGAAAAGGAGAATTTTGGAGTAAATTTACACATTAGCTAAAATACAAAGGGAGTACATGCTGGCATCATGGGCCAGGTGAGATGTAGAGTGAGCATCTTGAGTACAGACCTGAAAAGAAGGATGTGGGCTTGTTCTGCATCTCTGTTTCCTAAGAGATGTTTACATTCTGACAAAGTGTGTTTTCCTGAAAGCCCCTTCTTGGATATATACATCTTATTTTATGCTTGCCTTTGGAATTTCTAGGAATTAATGGACTAAAAAGTCCATTGTGTGTGCAAGTTCCATGCAGTTTCTCTGAAACTCTTAGATACAGTGTTCTTCATAAACTATAGCATTATAATGCTAGTTTTCCCCATGTTTCATAATAGGAAATGAAGATTATTTTATGAGTCCTAACTGTTGGCTTGTATTGATAGTGTGGAAATGATCCCATAATTATAAGGGTAAGAACATAGTGTACATAGGTAGGTAGGTATGTTTATATGAATTTAGTGGAATGTTTGAAGAGTAGAACTCTGCCTGCATTTCCCTTCCATGTGGAGGAGCCCAAACATGGTAACTGCTTTCCCATACAGATTTTAATCTCTCAGTCTCTCAAGGAATACTTAAGAAGAGCACATATTCACTTGATAAATGTGTATTTGTTTGTATCTCCACAGATGAGAAAGGAAAACAAAATTCTCAAATGACTGCCTCATTCAGTAAGAAAGGAATGAGTGGCTTACCAGGGCTAAATGTTTGTCTTGTCACTTAGTGGAAGTGGAGGAAGATTTCTGAGGTGCTGTCATGGCACTAAGAGTATTAAGGGTGACTTAATAACAGGTATTTTAGAAATAGTGTGGTCAGCCCCAGCAGTGTGTGCAGGGCACAAACCTCACATCGAGAGTGCGTGATTGGTGTGAGAAAGAAGGATTTTTACCACTCCTGTGTACTCTTCATTTTATTACATTGGTTTTGGTTGTGTCTGTAGGTGTAAATAACCTTTGAGTAAGAAACTTCAATTGAAGGGGCTTATGATTCCTTAACTCAGCTTCATACATTCTGGTACCTGTGGAGGGATCTACCAATTTCCAGTTTTTCACTAAAGAAGAAGATTTTTGAAGAGATTCTGTGCCATGCATTGGGTAATAGTTCTTGAATTGGTCATTACCATGAGAAAGTGCTCCTATACTGAGACACTGATTACTAGTGCTGAACTGCAGAAATTATAGATTCTCTCCTGTGTTCTTGTATTTCTGATGTGCTCCACAGTTCTGTCCTAACAAATACTCACGAGCTGTAAACAAAAACATCTGTGGGACCAGAATTCAGCCCTGTTATATCAAAGCTCATTGAATCTGCAAAAGAGAATGGCAGAATTTTGAGGAACATATTTTCTGTTGTCAGTCAAGCATTTTCAGGATTGATCGGTGCTTTTTAGGTCATATTTTGAGACTGTCTTAAAAAGTCCGGAAAGTTCTTTAAAAGTACTCAGAAGGTACTACTTCCTTTCAGCATTTATTGCTCAGATTTTGTTGCTTTATAGAGGTAAAAAAATACTTCAGCAAAAGCTGTGTGCTGTTTGTAATTTCAGTTAAAATGCATAGTGAAAATCAAGAAAGGAAGAGTAAGAAGTTTGAATATCTGTTTCTATGGCTTCCATCATCATGAAGCACAACCTCTTCTCAGTCACTTTGTGATTTTTCCTCAGCAATGTTCATTCCAACAGGGAGGTCTAATCCTTAGACCAATAGGCAGCATCTAATAATGGAATGATAGAATGATTTAGGTTGGAAGCATCTCAGGAGGTCCTCTGCTACAGATTGCCACTCAAATTACAGCTTCAAAGTCAAGTTCACCGCTGAAGCTAATGTTGCTCAGGTCACCAAGGAGTTATTTTGGCAAAACGAAGAATTAAATCAATCTCTTGTACCCTAGTGGGGAGCTAGGATTCAGTTACACCTCTAACCCATGTTTTGTAAGTAGTATTAAAAAAAAGTTTGAGAAACAGGCCAATCTAATGTAGTTTATGTGCTGGTAACATCATCTGTATGTGGACAAAGGGAGCATTCCGTAGTAGGAAACCAAAGTTTAAAGACCAAGTGCTGGAAAGGTTGTATGGCAAAATGGGCATTTCACTCAGAATGCTTTCAGGGAAAAGTTTGTGATGTGCAGCTGAAGGTTTAAGAAAGACACCCAAATGCTTTTGTTTTATACAGCTGATTACCTAATGCAGGGCTCCAAAATGTCAAGTTTTACTAGCTGACTAATATCTAACGACGTTGTCTGCTTGTTCTCTCTGCAAACCTTGTTGCACCGACAAGAAATACATTGTCCATATGGGGCGAAGAATGGCATTTAAGTATCGTGTGTTGAAATCCCACTCACTTTTACACATTATGCTTCAAAGCCCTGCTTCCTGGATACAAAAGTAGTTGTGTTCCCAGCAGAAGGTTTACATAGTTTAGCATGAAGTAAAAGCACCAGGGTATGAAGCCAGCCATGTATATAAACCATTAAACAATTTCAGCGCAAAGCTGCACAAAATGTCTATTAAATTTAACAGTACTATTAAAAATCCACATTTAAGCTTTCTTTGTTTCTAGCAATGAGGCTTTGAAAGATGGAAAAGTCAGTTAAAAAATCCCCAACAATAAACAACCAAACCCCAGCCTTTGCTTGGTCCGTAATTTCATAGCAAAGACGAAATGTCCACGTCCCAATGCTTCCCAATTGGTCTTGCTCCAGTCCTGAGCTACTTTTAAGTTTTCTGCAGTGTAAATGTTCTCTTTATGAAGTGGGCTATAGCCAGTGCCCATGGAAGCCTCTCCTAAGGAGGTGTTATTTTAATATATGAAGGGCAGTCATTTCATTCCATAAAGATAGCTTGTTCCACGGAGGAAATAAACATCACACTTGACAGATGCAGGGACGCTCCAAGATCCTCAGCCCTGTGGGGGCAGGGGAAGGCCTATAAAGCTGTTCTGTGTTTCCTGCATTATGCTGCATGGGGCTTTAGATGTCTTCCCTGAAAACCAATTCTGTGGTGTAACTGTAGCCACCTAATAATTTTATTTTACTTTTAAATGCTATAGATTGCAGCCAGAAGCATGGCATTATGTGGAAGGGTGCTAATAGCAAATGGGGAAGGGTCCTGAGGTATGGACATAACCTTCTCTGTGTTCAGCTGTAGTGAACATGCTGGGAACTGGCATCAGGCAAGGTGTGAGTGGTTCAAAACCAGCTAACACATGGCCAGTTTATGGGAATTGCATCCCTGTTGGCATAGGAGAGTGCAGGCTAATGGTCTTCTGCAATTCTTGTTTCACTCAGCAGTTTTATCTCAGTCCCAAACACATAGGAGGCCAAGATGATTGACAGACAAAAAAATTAAATTCCCTCAGTTTGAAAATGTGTTCTCATCATGTTGTGGGTGACAGTCCATTTTCAAGATGGGCACAATCTGTGTGTTTGATTTAACTCTTTTTGGATGTTGTTTTGAGCTAATGGATAACTATTTCTGATGCAAGGTCTAGAGGCCAAAACACTGGCCTAGCTGCTGGAGGGAAGAGTTCAGGCGAAAGGGATGAGGAATCTCCTGCCTTATCTATTCATCCAGTGCTGTATTTGTTATCCAGAAATTCTGGAGAGCTGGCTGCCAGGCTGAGGTGAGGCTTATCCAGAGTTATTCCGACCGCATTTCTCAACGTCATGTTTGTTGTGCTTGGAAGGAGCTGGATCGCTCTGTCGTCTCTCTCTCACTCCCTCCTGCTGAACATAGTAGCTACACTATGTTCTTACTGGAGACCTGTGGCACTTCATGGTCAACCAAAGTTACTTCGTTTTTCCCTCACTTGATGAATGAAGCTGGGGTGGAGGCGGGCAGTGGGAGTGGAAGTAAGGAGAGGAGGAAAATTCACCTTGAGAAAACCCAGGTTTCCTTAATGAGTGAAAGATATTATGCTGGGAACAACACATATTGCAGGGACTTTGTTGGCCAAAAGAAGGAAGAATGCTCTGCCTGTCTCACAGTGCCTTTCTGCTGAATGCAAAGTGTGTTGGAGAAAAGAGAAAGAAAGATTAGGTAAAAATTCCTCTCTGTCGTTCCAGTAACCTGGATAATGCTGTTCTGCCATCACTGCTGCTTGAATGGATGCAAAAGGAGAACAGTCTGCTGAAATCCATACTGCTTTCTAAATAAGGCTTATAATGCTGGAAAACATAATTTAAATCTCAGGCTAAAACCCCCAGAAACTGAAGAATTTGCTTTTTTGTGTGCAATCTATAACTTCTCTTGTAAAACAAATAATAATTTCATCATCAGTAAATGCTGTTGTTGGCACTACTTTAGCATTGGAGTGACAGTTCCATGGTGAAACAAAATTTTATTTATTTCAGGTTTTCATTACTTCTGTGATTGATCATATGTTATGCTCCAGCCATGGTTCCTACCAGTAAATGCTGCTGTGGAAATGACCTCTCAGATCAGTGCTGTGGGATGCTGTATCCACTAGTGCCAGGGAATTTCTCATGGAAGAAGCAAATACCACAAAATTAGTTGTACATTTCAATTAAACTTCAGTTTGTTGTTTTGGGGTTTTTTTTTTTTCAAAAGCTTGCAGAAATGGCAACATCTACTGTATATTTTCTCTTGCAAATTTTTATTTCCTCTTTGGATTTTGCTTTTCAAAACTTTTTATTTTTATCTAAATTAGTTCAAGCTGTCACTGATATATAAACATACTGGATTTTTTTTGTTCCACACAGCAATCTTCCTCATGACAACAATGCTTAATTCATTGCTCGGCATTTTTCTTATATATTTTGCTTGTATTTATCACATTATTTATTTCAGCAACAGCCAGACAATAGTGTTGTGAAGGAATTTTGTTGTTATGGAGGACTTTTTTGGGGGTTTGGGAAAAATTTTGGGGGAAACCAACCAGTGTGATTTGGCAGCTCCATGCTTCTTACTTTTGTTCTCCCTGTATGAGATGGGTTTCTCACTCACTCCTTCCAGTGGGACTTTTTGTGGGGTAAAATACTGTATAACATCAGTGAAGTTATTACAGTCTATCTGGCTCTCCCTGTGCAAAGAGATATTAAAAGCCCACTCCTCTAAGGACTAAGAAATTTAGAGAATCTGCTAAATAACAACTTTAAAATGCTTTTTTTTCTATATAAATGTGCTTGTTTTGAATGGGGAGTGGAGTTTGCTGGACTTACTCCAAGGCTGATGCAGGAGGGAGAGTGGTGGTCCTACACAACCAGTATTGGACAGTTCTCAGCTATCACAGCCTGGCCCCTTGATTAGTCATTTATTACTGTGAAAAATAAGTGCAAGGTGGCTGCAGAAAGATCTGATTTTGTTCTAGTGTTGCATTTAGACCACTGTGTGTTTATTTTGCCCCGACATGAGCAGCAACACAAGATGTGGAGCACAGTGAAGCAACGCCTGGGAATTCTGCCACTGATGGTGTTGGTCTCTAATCCTTTTCCAGCAAAGGTGAGATGATACATCAGCAAAATGACTGCCCACACTGGGAGAGACACCAGCACCATTCATAGTTGCTGAGACAGTGAAACAGTATTTTGGGGAGGGAAAAAAAAAAAAAAGCAACCTCATTCCTTAATATACGGTCTTATAGGGTAAATATTTATCCAGCCATCTAAAGGCAGGAGTAATCACTGCAGTTTTCCCTTCACTCAGAGATTGGAGATTTTTCCTGACTGAAAAAAAAAAAAAGGGAAAAAGGGAAAAAGAAAAAAAAAAGGTCCAATTTTGTGTATGTGAAGAAATCAAAGTATTGCCCTTGAAATGGGTTTTTCAGCTGTCTCCTGGGTATTCTGGGGTTAGTTTTCACCACGTGAGGTTGTGAAGTGCATACTCAAAGGTTCAAACACAGGAAAATTGGCTATCACTGCCAGCTCTGTTGGGTGGGGAGAAAGAAGTTCCTTTATAGAAAACAGGAAAAAAGGAAAGATTTTTTATTCTTCTTCTTCTTTCAAGGGACTATATGAGAATGAGCAGGAAGAAGTCTTTGACTTTTATTATATCCTGTAATCAAATTTGAGCATCTTACTTGCTTCTTTTCTCAAAGACCACCCTGGCAGTAACAGTCCACACACACACACAATTTTGGTATGCATAAACCTATAAATTTCATAACAAAATATAGGAGCTGAGGTTGTAGGAGGACTGCAAGGCAGAAGGTGCTGAAATGTAAAGTCTGTGTGTGTTTGAAGGGATGTCATTTATTACATACTTCTGCCTTTAAAAAAAATCAACAACCCTTACTGTTACCACACAGACTGTGTAAATATATATTGCCTAATGCAAGATGGTGTGGTGTAAAGATTTTATTGGCATGCACTAGCTTAGCTTGAGTAGCAAAGGCCTGAGCAAGCTCTGTATCACCTCAGATGTGTGCCAAGAAAACATGTTCTTGGCATGAGCAATGAGAACATCCCCGGTGACGCTGCATAGGTGCAAATCTAATGAGGATAATAACCCGAGTGCTCCAGGGCACCAACCCATTACTGGCTGCATGGGATTAAGCAGGAATTTCTCCTTTGTGTTGTGCTGAAGCCATTTACTGTGGGCTCCACACACTTCTCCCTGAAGCCTCTGCCACTGGCCGCTGCAGGAAGAGGATGATGAATTTGATTGACTACCTGGAAGGGCCTGATTTGGGAGCTCATGTGCTCTTCTGCGAATTCTGTAATGATACCTTTTTTATGTGGTTTGGAAAACATTCTGCTGGGGCACTTCTCTCTGTAATGCCAGCTCCTGTAAAGCTTCTTTCATAAAGGCATGGAATGATTTAGGTTGGCAGGGCGCTCTGCAGATCTCAGTCCAACACCCCGCTCCAGGCAGGGCTGGCTTCAAAGTCAGTCAGATTGTGCAAGGGACTTGCCCAGTTCAGCTCTGAAATTCTCCAGGGGCGGGAGCTTGGCCACTGCTCTGTCCATTCCTCCGTGGGGAATTTCCAGCAGCTTCAGAGAGACTGACACATGTAGAACACCCATTTTGAGCTGCAGAAAGGTGGCGTCTTTCCAGTCACAGAAATTTTTTCTTCCTCCTGTAATCAAAGGAGAAAAATACAAGTCCTGGTGGAGTTCCTTTCATTCAAAGATGAGAGGCTGAGACCACCCTTGGTCTGAATTATTTCTGGCAAGGTCTGTCTCTCTCCACTGAACCTGGGAAGAACACAGATGTCCCCCTCAGATTTAATACCCAAGTACTCAGCAGCAATGGTTACCTGGAACGAGCCTCAGCCAAAACATAAAGTCATCCAAGGTGAAGGGAATAGTGAGTTTATGTAACACCGTGTTATGAGCTGACCATGAAAAATTAAAAAAAAAGCACCCCAAAACACAGAGCAAAGAGTTTCTTTGATTTTTTTTTTTTGTTTTGATGCAGAACTACTATTTTGAGCAACAGGACCTTAAAGCCAGCAAGTTTCGTGATATGGCTTCATACCAAAAATCAGGGGGATTTATCCAGTTGAAAAATGGCTTTGGATTTCAACAATGTCAGCTGATATTTGAACTCTGAAAGTTTGATGTGGTCTGTCCTTATTACAGCTGGTAGGAAAAAACAGACTATTAGTGTTTCTTTGGAAGAGAGAAATGCATTTCAAGTAAGATATTGTGAAAAAATACATCTGTGTTTCAAGTGGAAAGGGTAAAAACAGTGGGAGGAAAAAGTAGGAAATTCCATCTGATAGAAAAGCAAGCAAAAAAATCACAAAAAAATTTAAAAGATTCTGGCAAGAAGTCATTGGCAGGTCCTAAAACTCCACTGAATTCTAGACTTCCCTGACAAAATCTGCTTCCCTGGAACTGGATCTGGAAAATGCCTGGACATGGTGCTCTCCAAACAGAAAACAAAACCACAGGTGCTGTCTCTTGAGAAGAAGAGTCCCCAAGATTTTGGAATGAGATTATTCCAGTATATTTCTCCAACAAATTGCCGCTCATTTCTTTTTCTGCTTTATGAACAGAGGCTTAGTGCTTGTCATAGTCTTTTATATTTCAAAAAGTTCCAGTGAATGTCTTGAGAATGAGTAAGTTTTTGTATTCCAGCCTGAAGAGAAAAACAAAAAGTCAAGGACAATTGAAAAATCACTTTTTTCCGCCATCTAAGAAACTTCCATGGCTTTCATTAGCAAATCCAATTGAAGTCTTTCCTGCAAAGCAAAGCTTTTGCACAGGCTCTCATTTTCAGGATGCCAAGGGAATAAATGGAGTGATGGAATCTGGACAGGTCTTGCTGCAATTTTGAAAAGTAACTTTCTTCTTCCTTTATCCCCACGTACTGCCACAGCAGGGGAAAATTATGGGAGTAAGAAAAATAAAGCCTCTGCAGTGTTAAGGCTTGCTGCTCTGTCAAAGAAAATTTTCTATATTTTTCCCTGATGAAAAAAGGTTAAAAAAAAAAAGGATTCATGTGCAAATATGCTGCCCAAATACTCTGCCAGCTTAATGTAGGCAACCCACATTGAGTCCAGAGCTGCTGCATTCCTCACTGAGCCCTGGATAGGAAAGGAAGTGAAGGGGAAGTGAAGAGAAGCTCAGAGGAGCTTTGGATTCCAAAGCCTGGGCCCTTCTTTCTCTCTCCTCCAGAGATGGAAGAGTCAGGACCCAGCCAAGGGGGCTGCCCCCTCTCCCCAGAACCTGCCAGAGACCCTGAAAAATGGCACAACTAAAAGCATATTCTTTTGCTTTTATTTCACTGGTTTGCTACTGGAAAGCAGGGAGAAAAGTTTGTTTGTCTTCAAAATCCTGGAAAAGAAGATGTTTCAGGAAAAAGGAAGGGCAAAAAAAAAAAGGTTGTGTTTCAATTTGGGTACATTTGTATAATATCCCCTCTGGAGCTGTAGTTTGGTTAACCTCTGTGGGTCGAGCTACAGAAACCTCTCCTCAGGCTGACTGGCCAGGGAGCTCAGGAAACAGCCATCACCTTGGTGCTTTGGGAAAGATTTAAGGAGGGAGTTCAGTCTTTGGAGGAAAAGGGAACAGAACACACCCTAGCAATCATTGCACTAGGATTTTTTTTTATTATTTTTTTAATTTTTCACTGTTAATTTTGCAGGAAGAGTTTTTCTTTTCCATATGGAAATAACATTCTGTTCCTCTGATTCATCCCCAGGCCACTACAACTGCGTTTGGCCTTTTTTTTGAAGGGACGTGAAATTAAGGTCAGTGGGGAGTCATTGGTTTTCTAAGAGGAAGACTCTTCAATCTTGTGCTTGCAAATTGTCCCTCAAGTTTCCAGTTTGTCCTGCTGGAATCTCTGAATGCTGCTGGTGATCCTGCTGGTGTGTAAGGTGTGTGTGTGTGTACAGAACATCTATTTATGGCCACCAACCAGCTGGTGAAGATCATTCTTATGTGAGATGTCCAGGCCACGTTAGTTCTGCCTCAGTAGATCTGGGTTGTGTTTGCAGTCCTGGCACATGGTGGCCCTGGGCAGATCACCTCCCCTCAGCAGAGGGAAAAAAAAACAACTTTCTTTCTGAGTTCTGCTAAAGAAAATATGTTCTGAGGGTTAGGAAGTGATGATAGTGACTGCAGCAGGAGTTCAGGTTGGACCTCTCATTGGGGAGTTTTAGGATAGATCAGCTGGGGAATGAATGCCAAATTTTTAACAGTATGTGGTTTAAATATGCAACCATATGAGTATTCAAGCTGTTAATGAATGGTGTATCTTTTCAACCCTTTTCTTCTGGCCTGTCACTAATCTGGAGCCTCTTGTAGAGCAACAGAAAATGTGTTCTGTCTCAGATGCTCTCAATATCTGTCTAAATCTTGGAGAGATCACCAGTGAAAAGGGGATCATGAAAACTGGAATAAAACAACACAGCAGGCATCCAGCGTGAAGGGATGGGAGTTTGTGGGTGAGAGAAGCTGACTTGCTGCTGCTGCTGTTGTGGTTTGTTTTCAAACAGAGGGCACGTCACTGTTTCCCAATTGTCATTTGCTAAGTCACGGCAATCCATGGCTCCAGAAAGCTGTGATGCAAACAGGAGGGGGAATATAGAAAGGAAATACTTTGTCAGTTGCTGAAACTGGCCATATGTTGCAATCAGATGTGCAGGAATTAGGAAAACAAGAACAGGGGAGCTTTGTGTGTAGCATCAAAGGCAGCATTGGCTCACACTTTGAAGAGCACAAGCGTGGCCTGTATTGTTTGTTGATTTTCTCTCAGTTTGTGTGCTCGGAAGCTCATGGCCATGTTAAGGGTGTGTTGACACTGTAAGGCACAACCTGTGTCTCACGGGTGCAATGAGCCTGGTAGGCAGCTGAGATGTCAGAAATAGGTTTATAGGGACACCCTGAGTACCTGGAGCCATGACAAGGATACATCTTTAAAAAAACCAAAAACAAAGCAAAACCCAAAAAATACCCACCAAAAAAACCAAAACAACAGGAAAGTGTATTTTCAGTGGATTGTACAGAATCAGAGCTGATACTCAGAGCCATGTGGCTATTACAAGTTGTTAAGATTTTTCCCCTGGGCATATTGTATCTACACACAGCCATCCAGGACTGTGTTTGTAGATGCTGAACAGAATCCTTTTCACCCTTTTTGTCCTGTATCAAGTTGTTATTCTTTGAAGGTTTGACCCACTGGAACCAAATTTCTACTGGAAGTTATTTTTGGCTGGATTCTCAGCGCTAGTACGGGTTGATTTTGTGCTGCAGCCATGCTGTTTCTTTAGTGATTTTTAGCAGATTTTTTGCTCTGTGTTTGGTTATTTCTCTTCATGAAAGATGTAGGAGTTAGTGGCCTTATGCTCCCTTCATTTTGATGGAAATGGGCCTAGGGAGTTAAAAGGTAATGGAGAGCTACTGTGACAGGTAGATCCAAAGGAAGCACAGTTAGATAGGGCAAAGGAAATTAGGCTATAAAGAGCATTGAATGAGAAGTTCAAGTTGCCTGGGGAAAAAAAAAAATCTTGCACAAAAAAATTGCATTATGATTTGTTAAAAGCTGGCAGAGCGTTGCCAAAACACGATTAAGGTCTTATGCTGGGACGTGTCTGACAATGTTGACTGGTGACTGTAGGCTGATGCAACATCTGTGGAAGTGTGTTAGGAATTCTGGCCCAACATGCACTTCATTTCTCCTTCTACCTAATAATCCATATGTTTGAAATGTTCCCATTATTCAAAAATGATCTGTTAGAAAATGCTCCTTCGTTGTCCCCATCCAGAGCTCAGGTTTCTCTCCCTATCCCTGTGCGCTCCTAACCCATAATGGATGAGATGTGCTGCCCATCCTTGTGTCCATCCAAATGTCAAACATGCTCCAAGGGATGGTTAGTCCTGAACTATCCTTTTGCATATCAGGAGCAAAGCAACCTCCTCTCGATGTTTTGCTGAATGATTGGGATCTTGAGATAGACAGTTTCTCTTTTCCATCATGCCTCCAGCACAATTTGGGCTCTTGGGTCTGTGTCCATGATTTGAGGCACTCAGCAGCTCTGGAGAGTGGATTTTGTCCTCTGTGATCATGGACACACTCTCCAGAGTTCTCTGTCAGACTGAGGATCTCAAATTAAGGGCCACAGCTGAAAGCATGGACATTTCCTGAAGTTACAGCAAGGAAACAATGGTTTAAGTGGGAAAAAGAAAGGGCACTCATGGCTTTAAATAATTTATAAGGAATAATCAGTTTTACTTAAGACTAACAAAAGAGATTTGTATCTAATAGAAGTGGCATTAGTGCAGAGTTAGATAATTAACATAATCATGTGTAATTTCAGTGTAATTAGCATGCTGTAGTTAAAAACACCATTAGTATAATTAGAACATGTATAAAATTAGCACAAAGGTATTTTAAGTGTAGGGTCTCCTGTACTGTTCATGAACCTGGCCTGGTCAGTGCAGCTGTTGTCACTCTGTGCTTCAGGTGATTTCTGGTGGGTGGTTCATGCACTTACATGGCAGAGGAACTGATAGAGCTTGGCAGTGGAATTGATACAGCTGGAGCTCTCTGCTGGGAATTCTTTGCTGATAGAGAGTGTGTTGTTGGGCTAGTAACTTTCATGGGAGGATGCTCAAGTGTATAAATTAGCCCTGTGTGTATTTGCAAGATTTTCCTGCCTGCATCCAGCAGAGAGCACATTTGGGAATGGCCATGCTCTACTTCCCTGGGTAAATCTGTTCTGGATCCTGGAGTCTTTGGTGGGACTGTGTCAGTTTTCACCAGACAAAGGTGTGGTGACCTTTTGCATAGGTTTGGACTTTAGTTATTGGAGAGGTTAAGCTGCGTGAAGGCAATTTAATTACAGACCTGCAATGGTTTCTGCATGCTTTCCCTGGAATTCATTGTACATTCAGGAAGGTGTGTAAATCAAACAACCAGCACATCAGGCAGGGGGTGGGGGCAGAGCAGGAGGAATTATTGGATGCCCTCATAAAACTTTAAAAGGCTTGAATGTCAAGTTTAAACTCTTGGGGCCTTAAAACTTGAGTCTCAAGGCACTTCTACCTGCTGTTTCATCACATAAGCTTTTCACTGTTCATGAGCTGCAAGCCCAAGATGATTATGACTTCTATTTCCCTGCAGTGTATTTAATTTCCCTTTACTGTTGTCATCATACCCATGTCTGAACCACCTTTCATCTCCTCCTACCACTCATCATCCTTTCAGTCGGAGCCAGTGATGCATAGGCTTTTTAAATAGAGTGTTCCTTGTAGGCTCTTATATCAAAATCTGTTTAACCTCTGGTGCTTTCAAGCTTAAGGCAAAATCACTGCATATTAGCAGTTCTAATGCATAACTGCACTCAACAGGAGAGTTAGCAAATCTGCAGAGCAATACTGCAGGGCAGGGGGGATAAGCCTGCTGCCAGCTGTGGCCAGATGTTCAGCTCCATGCTCCTGCCCAAGCCACTGGTGCCCTGTGCTGACCCGATGCTGCACCCAGACACCTCTTGTGTCCTGTGGCTGTGGGCACCCACCCTAGCTGACCTGTCCTTAGGTCCTAAACTCACCTGGCAGAGTCAGGAAAGCTCTGGGCTCTTCCCTGTCACCATGGACAGACTTTCCAGGCATATCCTTGCAATGGGGAAACACCAAATATCTCATCCTCTGCTGTCCCTGCATCCCAGGGAGCCCCTTTGCATCCTGCCTCCTTCTTTATCTCTGTGTGAGCTGTCTGTCCCTGGGGTAATCTGAGACACTTGGGCCTCTTCCCTGCTGTAGCATTTAGGAGCAGACACTCTGCATGCCTCATCAAAAATACTTTACATGATACCCTGAGTGACAGGCAGATTTACACTCAGATAAAATAGCAGCATCCACAGCAGGGCAATTAAACTGACAGCTCAGTGGCTCAGATTGAATTTAGAGGAAGTTTAGGACCACGTGCAGTTGAATTTCCCCTTTGAAAAGGTTGGCTGGAGCAAAGCAACAGCAAGTAACAATTCCTAATGCCTCTGCCAGAAACCAGCCTGGGAATGCTGGGCTGTGTCATCATTTCTCGTTGGCAGCTGGGGTTTCTTCATAGTGGTTCCTTTATCACCCCACAAACCAAACCCTTCAGTAGCTGTAGCAAAACTGATAGAAAGTGTCCCTGGGGAGGGGAGCCTGGACTGAACTCCTGGCTCCCCAGTTAGCTCCTACATTTTTGAGGTCAAAGCAACAACAATTGTGACAACAGAAGAACTTGTAGATAATGGCTCAGTGCAGTAAGTTCCCCATAAAACATTCACTTAAGGCAAGATGCTTCAGTTAGCACTCAAATCCAGAGAGAATCTTATCGCTCGCTGATCATCTTGCAAGACAGAGAAGAATTCTGTGCTGCACAGGGCTCATTTCTAGGGGAGAATGAGCCTCTTGGCTCAGTTTGAGGCTTTGTGCCCAGATATTTATTCTATCAGTCCAGTTTTATAACAAACTAGGAATAATTCACTCTATTTTCTTTCTTGCAGAGTATCAAAATGCTTTGCTAATGAGAAATGGGCAAATGAATCTAAGGAAATAACTCCACTTTCCCTGAATATTTCCTCATGCCTGGGATCAAACCCAAAGCCAAGCTGAGCCTTACTACTAGGATGGATTCATGCTTTTCCAGTGTTGTTTTTGATTGCTTCTCACATCCCATCCCAGCTTTGGAGTTTGGGTTTGGATAGAAGCAGCAGTGCTGAAAGGTTATGAAATGGTTGTTTCCGTCGTGTCTCTGGCCCAGTCAGCCACATAAATAGTTTAAAGTTTTGGTGGAGCCTCGAAAATTAATCTTCAGCCATGAACTTTGGGGGAAATCTATGGATGGCCTGGGAGAGGCTGCATTCTGAGGCTGTAAAAGCTGACTAGAAAAATAATTGCTTTGGAGATAGTGAGAGATAATGGAAAAATATCTTATAGGTTATATTTCAGCACTGCTGCTAAGGTGCAAAGAGTAAATGGTTGAAAAAAGATTCCTCTTTTATCTCATCTTTGTGATGAGAAAACAGAGAGTGCTTTGGTTTAGCAAAACCTCATCAGTTGTTATGATTTGGTTTTACAAACCTCCAACCAGGGAGGTTGGGGTCTGGCTTCCATTATATCCTAACCAGAAAGTTCGTGCAGAAGAGCTTTTGTGCTCCAAACTCTCCTGAATTTGTTCTAAATTCAGTTTAAACACAGCAAAACCTAACTCTTAGTCCTTTAGGGTCCGTCTGTCACTGTTGTTAATGTGTTACAATGTTCTGTGTGGGGTTTGATAGACAAATGAACTCTGAGAGGGTATTTATCACACAAACACACACAAATGTGTACATGTCCATATATATATTGCAGCATCACGAGGTTCTCTTTAGTTTGACCACAGTGGTTTCTCCTTAGCCACAGAAATCCCATGAGTTCACAAGCCAGCTCCTATTTTCATTTGTGTTGGGGTGAAATCAAAATCGACTTGGCATGCTTCAAATGACAGCAGACAGCGTGCCAACACCGTGCCACCAAGGGAGACAGCTCTCTGCTGGGTTTTGTCTTCTCTGTGTTTGTCCTGCAGCCTGAAGTGGACCAGAAAGAGCAAAATGAACACGGGGATTATGTGCTGCATGTACTGGAGGGGAACAACACCGGGAAATTTTAAGATCAACCCTTATAAATACACTTACAGTGTGTGTGTGTAACTAAATTAATAGCAGGCATAACTCTTTTAAAAGTCACTTGACTTTAATTGACATATCATTATAATTGGCAATTATCTTAATTGATATACATGGCATAAATATTGTGCTCTGGAAAGCTTCCATTCCTTCTTTATTAGAGTATTAAGCCACAACACATGCAGATTACATGGAAATACCACTGGAGCATTTGTTAAAAGAAATTCCTTTGTTATGTCTCTTTCTTGTATTTTTATATCCATGTGTATATATGTAAATATAAAGAAAAAAGTCACGAGGACGTACTGAGTATTGTCAATACAGTCTTTTAAACAATTTCAAGTGATTCCACTAAAGGGTTTCTACATGTTTCACACTCTGCTTTTGTGGAAATCAGCTTTCAAGTCAGCCAGGCTAGAGATTAGATCCAAAGATTTAAAACCCCTATAGATCAAAAGCAGATGCTCTTAGAAGACATTTCAGCCAAGACAAGCCGTCTGGGGACATTGTTACAGCGGGAGAAGACAATTTATCATTAAAACATGAAAGCCTCTGTTCAATAATAACCAGATGTATTTAAAAAAAAAGAAAAAAAAAGAAAAAAAAAAAAAGAAGGAAAGGAAAAGGAGAGAGAAATAAAAAAAATGGGGGTGTCAAGGTCTTGATTCATTTGTCTCCCACTAGAAATCATCTTTATCCCATGCTTAGGAAATGAGTGCAGATTCTTTGATGCCAAGACATAATGTAAGAAAAATTGAAACATTTCACATTGTAAATCCTTGGCAATTGTCAAGGAAATTTTAATTATATAAAATTCTGTGATGCCTTAGGTAAAGATAAGGAGCAGTCCAGTTAAAGAGCAGTTTCCATGATTTAAAATAAAAAGGTGAGGAAGATGTGAGAGGGGTGTTTCTTCTTCTGCTTTTCTTTGTACCACTTTTCACTTTTTCCTGTCTTCATCCTAATGCAACTTGGCCACAGTGCTTGTCTCTACCCTAAAACCTCCCCTCCAGTCGTTTGGATGTGTCATTTAAGCCTTCCCACATAGCAGAGGGATTGTTGTCACCCACAGGCATGAAGGGGCACACCAGGGCACAGTGGGATGGGATGAGTTGCCTCATCATACACAGGATACCGAGGGGAGAGACAGGAAGTGAAACTTTTGGGATCTAATTTTCCCATCTCATAGTCTAACCACTAGAGAGCATCCCTTCCCAGTGAAATGTATAGCTCTGGAACACAGGAAATGCATCTGCTGCCAGGGTATGGGGAGCAGGAAGACCTCCTCACTATTCTTAATTTACAGGCCATGCTATAAGAGAGTGGGTGTGATTAACAACAGTCACTATAGTATATTTGAAATCATTTCCAGGTCTGTGGTTAGACATTTCAGGATAAAATTCCCTAGGGAACGAGTACATTTAAGGATTCAGAGTGAGTCATGTGAGGTGAGGACACAAGTTCTTGGCCATTGCCACCAAGTGGGTCACAGAGCAATCCGCCTGAGCTCACCAGTCGTCCCACAAAACGAGACACAAACCTCTTTCTTCTCTCATAGGAATATGGGAGTGAAATGCACTCAACATGAGGGATGGGAGGGAGCTCGCTGAAAAATGTTTTCATTGATGTTTCTAGAAATTGCTCATTCTTTGACAGAGAATATTCAGGAAGAAATATGTTGGTTTTGATAAAGCTCTGGGAAAAAACTGCTCTGGTTCAGGACAAAATTTTGATGAGTTGGAAGAAGAGACTTGACCACCCTGCACAACATCAAAGGGGAACACAAAACTTTTGGGCTCTTTTGATGCCTCCTGTGAGCCACACAGGATTTAAATTAAAGTGTCTGATTTGCTGGTGCTCCTGAAGAACGAGCTCCCCTATCTGTGACTGTGAAGAAAACCCTTGTCCTGGCCCCAGGAACCTTCTCAATAAAACTGTTGTAAAAACAAACAGAGAGATTGGCAGAGCCAGTAAAATGTGACCCTCACGCTACCTGTCATTGACTATCTCGCACATGAGGTTGTGTTGCCATTGGCTTTCTTCCTAAGCTTCTGCTGGTGGTGCCACTGATAGGGGAACTGGAAGAAAGGACAAACTGATTAGATAGGCAAAGGTGATGGTTGGCCCCTCAAGAGGACAGGGAGGACAATTTGGAGAGCGACTCCCAGATCTGTGATCAGAAGTCCTGGGGACACAGACATGGATGTTTGGGTATTTCCACAGCTCTTTGTATGGAGCACAGGTCAGGTCGCTGTCATAGAGGTCTGTAGGTGGCTTCAGGGTTCTGGTCAAACCTTGCTGCAAGGGTGCAAAACCAGAAGATTTTGTCAGGGGGAAAACATTTTGCAAGGAAAGTATGAGGAAACTGCACCAAGATCTGGAAAGCATATCAGCATGCCTGCCCTTTAGGAACTGGAAGGCTTTAGCAAACTAATTCCATTCTTTTTTATTTGAATAAGGAAAGAAAGGCATTGCCATCTTCTAGTCCAACAAGAACAGTTATGGTAGAAAGTACTGAGCTTTCTGGAAAATGCAACTTGGGTGAGCTGGAAAACTGTCACCATGGAAAAAATGAAATTAATTGTATTTTTATTTCTCTCTGTGTGCCAAGCACCATTCATTTCAAACAAATCTGTTTACTGTTCTGAGCACAGTCTGGCTGATGTAAACGATCAAGAAATCATGAGATGGATGCTGTTTTTTTGGCTATTCTCTTGGTGTCTCTGGAGTCACTTTGGAGACCTACAGAGGGACCCGCTGGCGATGAAGGCCCTTTGGTGGCACATTTGCAACATGCAGCTGTTGGCTGAAGGTCTATGGTCTGGTGTGGCAATTTTTGCTGTTTCAAGTGAGCTTCACCTCCTTTTCTTCATTTGGGAAGAAATCTCTTCACATCTGCCTTGGAAGGCAAATGTTTATAAGCAGAGTGGGCTGAAGCAGAGGAATCAGGTCCAGGGCCAGATTAACAGCACTGCTGTCATCAGAAAGCTGAGTACTGTCGTTCTTGTTCTGACTCACAGCAGAAGATCTGACTTAATTGGATCCAGACTGGATCTGCACATGGATTTGGAAACCCCAAAAGTTTGGGATTTCACATCTGGAGTTCTCAGCGTAGGTTGAAACCATGGAAAAATTGAAGAGAAAGGGCTGCTTGGCACTTTGGGATCGTGGAAAATTCATCTTAGAAGGAGAGTGACAGGTAGGAAGATTCACCCTCCTTCTCTGTGCAGTGTTCTTCCAGTTGTACCTGTATATCCCACACATGTACAACCTCCCCTGTGATCCTAATCCCTAGTTCTTGGGATCTGGGAGATGGAGATCCACGAGCATGTGGGAGCTGGTGGCCACCACACTGACACCGTGGCTGCTGTCGCTGTGCCTGAACAGAAGCTCATTTGGGGCAGAACAAGTGGTTCATGTGGCCACAGACACCACTTACATAGTGTGGGAGATCACACACATAAAAGTCTAATGCAGAAGTGCACAAGCACAGACTCACACAGCCCTCGGGCCTTTTCTGTTAACAATCAGACCCATAAAGCACATAAAAATAAACCTATTTTTACAGCTCTGCACTGCTGTTCAACCAAGCATTTCAAGAAGCAAACAAAAGCACCCAGTGCTCTGGAAATACAAGACTTCATTCCCATCCAGGAGCACAAATTGTACTCAGGAGGGAGTTGTGAAACCCTGTTTAAGCTCAGATTTGTATTCAGTTTTGCATACCTTTGATTGTCCCTTCTGTCAGAGGTATTTTTAATTTTTAGCATTTGATAGCTCTATAGTTTTGTGGACAAATCATTTCCCAACAGTTTTCCACAGAAACAAGTGAGGTTTTTGTCTCCCCCTTTCCAAAAGTATATAGATAGAGGAGGAAAGTGTGTTGAAGTGCAGAAAACATTTTCTCCAGCCATATCATGGCAGCTCTGTGGTGAGGGCATGAAAAGATGCTCTGTCCTCTGCCACTCTGGGCAAGGCTGAGTTAAGGGTCCATGCTGATGAGCCATCCTGACCTCTCAGGCAAGGACTGGATTTCTCATCTGGCACCAAAACATTTTCCCTAGGGTGCTCTAATTTGCATCAAGAGCAGCCTTGTGTGGACTTCAGGGGTGACTCTTGGGTGGAGACGTGGCTGCTCTCAGAGAGACATCCTCTGAGAAAGAAAAACAAACAGCAAAAAACAATGATGCTCTGTCTTCCAAACAATGTCTTACATCATCCAGAACAAAAGAGTCCTCATTTTGCTTGGAGATCCAAACCCAAAACAAAGGACCATTTATAATAATTGATTATAAATGCAGAATTGTTTGTTCTCCTTTTAATTTTTCTTTTCTTTTCCTGCAATTCTTTCAAATAACATCACAAATGCATTTGCATTTATCAAGCTAAGTGAGCCACTCATTTTTCCCAATCCTTGCTTGCCTGCAAGGGCTTTAAATTTTGCAACACTTGACATAAAGCAATGATTTTTGCCGATAAGCATGCGTAATGGTTCAAAACTGTTCCAGCGAGCAAATCTGGTTTCTCAAAGGTAAATGATACAAAAAGCTGGCCTTTGATTAAATATTCCAATCATGACATGCTAATGGTGCATGAAGTTGTGATTTATCAGCCAAAACAATGTGCTGGAAAATGAACATAATTCATTAAGCCTGAACCAAACTTCACTTGAGCTTTCCATTCCCAATTACCCTTGGCCAACAGCAATTGGTGTCATGCAGCAGAGGTCTGTTTGTAGGAGGCTTCACATTTTTTATTCTGCTGTGCTCTTGAGGCACCAGCTCCACCACCTGAGCATCCATGCAGGAGCAGTGTCCTGAAGTGCTTGTAAGGAAACCAGGGGTCTTGGGGATTTATTTTTCTTTCATACCTCTTTAAGCACCAGAGTGCAATTTCAGGGGCTCATCTGGCATCAGTGATCTCTTCCGTCTTGAAGATGACAGAGTTGTTTAAACTCATCCTGAACAAGCAGAGAGCTGAGAATTTGTCCTTGACATTGGCAGAACATGGATTCCCCTCCTCACTGCTGCTTCCACCTCTGCACTGGGGACCTGCAGGAAGATGGACTGGTAACTGATCCCCTCGCCTTGGCTTCCTGCCCCCCTTCCCTGTGAGAACAGTGCTGGGTGCCAGTGAGATGTAATTACTCCTCAGGCTGCAACTTGTTTATTTTTAGGCTTGCCAGTGTGAGCTGGGGACACGGGCTGGTCAGGAGTGGTTTCATGCTCTTTCCTACCTCCAAAGAAGGGAGTTTGGTAGTGCTGCAGCACTGTGTGTGCCTGCTGCTAGCAAGACGTGTTGTCTGTTTTGCTAACATCCTGGGGCTGGTTATCATGTAGTAACAAGGGCTGTTTATTAAAAAAATATGTCTGTTTTCTTACTGATTCCTTGCTATAAAAGCAGTTGGGGAAGGGAGAGGAGATGACGCCTAACTGATTGTTGGTGTAGCTTCAGAGGGGGTCCATGATTATAGAGATACTTGTTCCATTAGATTCAACTCTTAATGTAAATCAGGGTCAGGAAGCAGTTTACTCTGTTCCCCATAGTCTCGAAACCTCAAAACCACCATGATTAAGTTCCTTCTCACCCACTTTGCACATCCAGCTGAACACCGAAGATGTAAACCAAAAGAATTTCCTGCTCCTCACATCACATTATTTCACACACATGCTGGAGAAATAACAAAATTATTTATAAAGTTTAACCAAAACCAAATCATCAAGCCTGTGAAGCCTTAGAGGGAGACAAGGGGAGAGGGAGGAAGATATCTTTGGCTGGAGAGATGTACACAGGCATGTGGAATTCGTGCCCTGGCTGATTATGTGGTCATGGAGCTTGGGCAGCAGCAGCAGTGCCAGGACTCACCAGCTGCAGCACTTCCCAGAGCAGCTGCCCCAGAGGGCTCCCAGCACTCCCAGTGAAGCCAGAAGTCCAGATCTGATGGGAAAGGGGCAGGGATGCAAAGGTATTTCGTGATAACATCACGCTGTGGGGCTGCTGTGCTTTCTATCCGTGTTTCCTCAGCACGAGGTGTCCAAACTGCGCTGGGCACCCGCTGTGTGCTCCACCCTGTGCTCCAGGTCCCAGACAGGACTGAGCTAACAAATGTGGTCTTGGGTGTCACTTCTGCTGCAGTTTTTCTGGCCCTAGAGGGGCCTCTTTGCTGAATCTTGGTGTTTTATGCCAGGGATGATGGATAGCTGTGCTTGTAGGAGTAGGTTACACCTGCGGTTTGCTGGCAGCGTGCACACAGCCCTTCTGGGAAGCTGATGTGCCACTGCTGCTTTAGGGGTGTGATTGACTAATTTGCCTCTCCTTTGATCTAGCAGAAAGCACCTGACACTTTTGGAAGAGGGAAGACTCTCAGCTCGTTGTATAAGTTGTGTAAGTTGTGTAAGCAGAGTGCCGTGGGCTGTGCTGGCATCCTGCTGCTGGTGCGGGCAGAGGGAGGTGAAGAACAGGACTGAGTCCATCTTCTCAGGCACAGATCAGCATTCAGCCTCTGCAGATGGAGAAAAAAGTGGGGTGCTAATCCAGGGAGAGTGAAGGCTGTGCTCCAGGCTGCAGTTAGGTTCTGGGAAATGGAAGGATTTGAGGGGCACTGGAGATGTGCTGGCAAATCATTGTGTGGCTGGAGAGGTCATGGCAGAGCAGATTCCAGGAGCACAGGGGCTGGGGAGTGAGTTGTTCTCACTGAAACCTGAAGGTGTGATGGATGTCCTGTAGCTGTGCTATGTGGACACCAGTGTCCCTTCTCCTTCTGTGTGCCCTTTGTTTCTCTTGGAGCTCGGATTAGGTTCCAGGATAAGAGCTGTGGTCATACAATAAGGTAAATTGCTTTAGGAACACGACCTCTAAAAATGGACAGAACACTACAGACTGAGTCAGGGGAAGGAACGAGTGCAAGGAAAGTGGTAATTAAACATCTAGGAGTTTTTCCAAGGTCTGCCACAGACTCTCCATATGACCTTTGGAAATTCCTGCATCATCTTGGCCCACCTTCAGTGGTCTGCAGCCCCAAAGAAGTGCTAATCCTTCCTTTCATCCACTCTTTATTTAAATTATGAACTCTTCTGAGCAGGCATTGTTTTCTGTATGAGTTTGTAGAGTACCTGCCAGTAGGTACAATGCCACAGCAAGTTGTGAGCAGAGGCTCTGATCTTAGAAGACACTTTAGTGCCAAATTTCTGTAAAGGAAGAGTTCCTGCTTCCTTCAGAGATTTGGATTAGTGTACAGTGGTCCACAAATAGCACTCTTGACACAATTCATAGTTTTTCAAAAGAATAAAATAATTCTAAAAGCCTCTGTGCCTGCATTTCTAACTTCTCAGACACATGTTAATTTATTGGAGGACACAAATTTTAACCTTGAGCTTCTTTCTCAATACTCATTCATTACTTCTCCATTGTAGTTTACATTCCCTGTTGCTAAAACTAACAAAATGTTCATTTTAACAGAATGTCTTCTCCCTGCTGGGCCCCAAATGAAACATTCCTGGGAAGGCAGGAGGCAGTTGCTTTATTCTGCCATGCGAATTAGCATGTTTGCATAACTTAATGGTCAGTGCATCAGACAGGAATTCCAGAAGAGATCAATCTTCAGCGCTGTGTTTGACTTCATGGGCAGAGCATCCTCCTCTCTGTATGGCACCACTGCTGAAATGTCCTTCTGGTGTGGGCTATCCATCATGGTTTCTGTGAGGAAACCACAGAGAATGGGAATATGTCAAAGAGTTTACTGAAAGGCAGACTAATCACTGCTCAAAGCAGAGAGCAAGAACTAGCACATCCCATTGAGAAAAACAGCTCCAGCTTGTGAAGAAGACTGAATTCTTCCACCTTCTGTAGACACATGTTGAAAAACCATCTTTACCTCCATCTGTAGCTCCCTTCTAGTGCTGTGAAACCCCATTTGAGGGATCTGGGCACACTCCATTCCAGTGCCACCATGTGTGTTGTCTCAGCTGCAGCGTATGAGCTGCTGTGGAGGAGGAAACCACCCATGAGCACATTATTTCCTGTTCTGTGCTCTGCAGAATTCTCTTCTTTAGGAAAATAACTCAGAATTCTTCCCAAATGTACATTTTTGTGTGTGCTCAGAGTGTTTCCCTTGCCAAGTTGAGGCCTGATCCAGGTGAAGCAAGATAAAAGGGAAAAACTCCCCTAGACCTGCACAAGAGTGAAGGCCTAAAGGATGGTGTGAGTTTGAAAGAATGGAAGGGCAGGTTACTCTGCTTGTGGAAGCTACATCGTGTAGGAAGTAGCATCACCATTTCTAAACTCTGGGGTGGTGGCCAGGTTTCAGCTGCCAAGCTCACAGGGTGCTGACTGAAGTCATGGCTGTGTTACCTGACCACTGCCATTTATCTGTGCTGACAAATTCCCCAGTCATGGGTCAGGATCCAAATGGATTAGGTGCCATCCAAGCTAAAACCCCAAAAATAAGCCCTGCCTGGGGAGAGCAGTCTCTGAGCGAGATTTTTCTACCCTTGGTGTTCATGAGTGGTGTCCTACCCTTTATGGTGTTTCACTGAAGTAACTGTGAGGTTCAGAACACCTCGTGGTTAACACTTGCAGGGAAAATTTGGGTTAGGAATTAAAATACAAACACTCTTGGAATCCTAAGTAGGTATTCCCACTGGTGGAGCTTCATGTTACTATCTAGATCCACCCAAAAATTCAGGACACATTTCTCCTAACATTTTATGGCTGGAATCTGAGAATACAGAAGGATGGGTTCCTGAAAAGCTGACAGAACAGTTGTTGAATGATCTCTTTCCTTCCTCCTTAGCAGATTTCTTCAATATTTTGTTTTTTAAAAATTCCTAGAAGTGATTAAACAAACATTTTTTTGCAGCAGAAGTATTTACCCTGGTTTCTTAGAACTGATAACACCTGTTTTTAAAAAATGCAACAGCATGCAGGATGTTAGTATTTTAAACATTTTTGCTAGTTCTGCATCTTAGAAAATTGGCAGCCCTTTTGCATATTTGTCTTATCGCCCATGTGGTGTTTCTCAGACCAAGTCTAGAAAAGCTGTTTCTATTCTAACTCATTCAGTTTCATTCCACTGCCACTTCAGTACTTCCAGCTGGTACCCTCTTGCTTTTATCATGCTGTGCTCAGTCACCCCTTCACCGACAGCCAACTTAAAATACCGGGTGTTTATCACTCTCTGGTAGTATTTTCTTACTGCTTTTTGCTTTTTTGGGTCTTTTCTTTTGAAGATACAATGGTGAGGTTGGCAGACAGGCAGCAAACATTCTTGTTTTATTGTTCAAATCATGGTAATACGCTTGAAGATTTTTATTTTATGTACATCAAAAAAGAATTTAGGATATAAATTGAAATCTACAGATAGGTAGTGGTCATGCAAAACTTGTCTTGTCCATGATCAAGTATTGGAGTTGACAGTCTAAGTTAACAAAATCCTCAAATATCCGGAATGTGTCTTTAAAAACCAGATACCTCATTTTCTGAAATACATTGCATAGGACTGATGTTTTTTGGTTTTTTTTGTATATGGTTGTATTTTTTCACTTTATGTATTTAGGAAATATGAAGCCAATACATGTTATATGATGGAGGGAAATAGAAGGAGGGGCAGGGAGGAAGACAAAGTGTTGAATAACAGGACTTAGAGGTTTCTCAAGGCTTAATGGAGAGTTCAAGGTGTTGTCTGAGAATTCAGAGAGGGTGGTGGAACAGGGTCAATTCTGTTAAAAATGCCAGAAAACCAAAGCTGGTGATGTCCTCCCAGGCACTGCTCAGCTTGAGGCTTTTTGTGCAGAATGTGCAGGTGTGAAGGTAAATGTGAAGCTTTTCTGTCTTTGCACCTTTCCTTCATCTTGTGTGTAAGGATGTGGGATTAGGATGGATATAGACCTGGCAGTGCTTGTAATGGCAATACAGATATTTATCCCAAGAAATTCAACCAGATTAGGAAGCAGCAGTTGGGTTCTTTAGTTGGGCAATCCAAAGCAGCAGAGACAGCAAAATATTCTCGGTATCTGCTGGTTGGCCAATAATGCAGGAGAAGGTTTGAGCCATTCAACAGTATCTGTCATGAAACTGCTATTTATTCATCTTTATTATATAAAGTTCCATGTGTTTTTGCTATTCTGTGAATATGTTGGTCTGGCAAAGTTCTTACAGATCTCTCTAAAGGTGACTGTTTCTAGAATTATGTGTTGTTTCTGGTCTTCCTCTTTTTCTTTTTAATTTAATTTTATTCTATTTTTCAATGGCTAGAAAGCAATTGATCTTTCTGTAACTGGCAAGCTGGGGTAAAGCACACTTAGAAAAAGCTATATCACATGGAATTTTTGGCTTGCTTTCTTAAACTGTGGCAGGACATCCTGATGCTATGAAATTACATGGAAAAAAAAGTCTTGGAAGAAAAGACTGGGATTAGTAGCTTTGTTACTGAACAGATTTGATGAGTTCCTTCTTTGATAGGAACATCATGATGTTGAAAAGTAGCAAAATCTTTGAAGAGCTCTGGTGGATTTTGAAATGAAAATTGAATGCAAAACTCTGGAACGCTTTAAAGAATAGGCACTTTATGTTTATTAATCCCCCTTCCATGACTTCCAGGTACTGAGTTTGTCTTTGCAACAGAAACATCTGGCTCCTTTGCTTAAATTATTCCAGCAATTCAGGAAAAAAAAAGTAGCACTGAGAGAAAAGGGAAGTAAAGGGAGAAAGATACATTTGTGGAGAGGGATGGTGAATAATGCAGTAATTTCCATGTGGCTGCACCCAGATATTGTATGGAATGAGACTGACACAAGGGAGAGGGAGAGGACAGACATCTGGACTATCATTTTTTCAGATTAACAGAAATTTGTGACATGTTACTTGGAAGAGACGTAATAAAGATTTATTTATTTTCTGAATGCTCTGCTCTTTTGTATTGTTTCAGCACACATGGCATTCATATAAATCAATTATAGCCATAATAGTCTATGAACACAGTGTCTCATCCACAGCCCACTGAAGTCCATGGGAGGGCTTTCCATTGACTTCACTGGGCACTGAGTCAGTCCCACTGAGAACCTTTGATCAGCCAGTAACAGCCAATAAATTCCCCCACGTCCCTCTGTGTGGGAGAGGTGGCAGCTTTCATTGAGCATTTGGGAGGGTGTGGCTGGCTGCCTGGCACTGCAGGAACTCCAGTTTGTTGCTCCCCTCCCCTGCAGACTGCCCTGGTTCCTGCTGCCCAGGAGGGTCAGGGCAGGTTGGTGGTGCTGGGCATGACAGGTTCTTTTAACTGCTGGGAAGCTGAGAGCTGTGGAAGTCTTGGGATGTGAGCAGGCATGTTACAGGAAAGATTGGGAGTCACTGGCATACCTGCTGAAGCCTGATTAGAGAATCAGAGAGTCATTAAGGTCTGTAAAGACCTCCAAGATCATTGAACCCACCAGTTAACCTAATACTGCCAGGCCCACCACTTAACCATGTTCTAAGCACCACATCTACAAGTTTTTTGAGCATTTCCAGGGAAAGTGACTCAACCCTGCACACCCTGTTCCACTCATTCAGTGAAAAAAAATTTCCTAATCTCTAATCTAAACCTCCCTGGTGCACCTTGAGGCCACTTCCTCTTGTCCTATGGCTTGTTACCTGTGTGAAGAGACCAACCCACACCTCACTACAACCCCCTTTAAGGTAAATGTAGAAAACTATACGGTCCCCCAAACCTCATTTTCTCCAGAAAAAACAGTTCCCTCAACTGCTTCTTTGAAGACTTGTCCTCCAGGCTTACAGAGCTGTGCTGGAGAAGCCCAGTACACCACTGGATGCAGCTGAAAAGCACCCTGAGCCACCAATACTCTGAACTGTGGTACCCCTGTTACCACTGGGGGGTCTGAGCTTCAGAAATGGTTTTGAACCAACACAAGGCCCCTTCCCAGTGTGCTGAGAGAGAGTGCACAAGTCTGCTGTGGCAGCTCAGCTGACAGCCCACGATTGCTTTAATGCCATCCATTTCTAAATATGGGATCATGTGAAAGATAACCATGGGGACTGGGAAAGCAGTGTGACAAAAGTGACATTATCTGCTTGGTTTTAGCCAGTAGGAAAAGCTATCAGCTCATCTTCAGCTCAGCTATGGCCTCTGTAACTTACTGCCATTTTCCCAATAAATATTTCCTGAATGTAGAACCAGGAAAAATGTCTATAGTTTAAGTCAAACAATTCTACACCACATTAAAGACAGAGGTTTATGCTTTACTATCTGTTAATGAAAAGGTGCTTCCCCAAGAAAAACACAATTATATTAAAATATGATGGCAAAGGAATCAATCACATTTCACATGGAACAATACACCAGAAAAAAGTCCTCATTTTCCAGTGTCTCTCCATCACTACTGAAATCCAAACTGTTTGGATTTAAGCTTTTGCATTTGTAAGTAAACAGAGAAGGAATAATTAATTTGATTTTGAGCAATTGTCTTCCAAACAAATTCTGTTCCACAGCCCTGGTAAGGACTATTTGGTACAAGAGAACAAAAAAAAAAAAAAATAAAAAAATAAAGAAGCAGACCCTGCTCAGGCTCTGGGCTTTTGGTTCATTTTCTAAAGGGTAAAGTTATTTCGTTTTCTGTATCTTGAGCTTGGAACAAACATACCCAGACATGTCTAATGTAAAAGATACTGCACTAATATGCCGTTGATCTGCCAGAAAAGCCCTAATCCAGTGCCTGTTTACATGGGTTAGTGAGACACTGTTGACTCCAGTGGGCTTTGGAGCAGACCCAGAGACAGTTTCATGTGCTAGTTAATAATCCTACTACAGGGTGGAACCTGATTCCTGGCATTCAGCAGGAATTTCCTAATTTATTTCTCTAGGCTTTGAATCAGACCTATGTGGTGACACTCATCCTATGTTAACAATTTCAGGGTTGGTATCTCATCATCTAGGATCACTTTTTTATCAGAGGCTAACAGGGACACCTTTGGAGAGCAGCTCCCATCTCCTTTGGCTCAGTAGGATGGGAGGAGCTGAACTGGAGAGATGAGGCAGCCAACTATCAGCTTAATTCAGATGAAATCAGTCCTACCTCTCTTGATCCCTGTGCTAACTTAGAGACATGGATCCTCAGTGCATGAAAGACTCAGATTGATTACTTGGCACTTGAAGGGCATTGAGAGTATAATAGGGAGTCAAAACCAGAACTTTAGTTTGAATCATTTCAAGAATATAGAAAAAAAAAATATTACTGCAGTACTTCCTCTGTTTATCTAGAAAACAACTAGCCTCACACACATAAGGAGAAGGACAGGACCCAGACAAATCTTTAGCATTTACTAATAGTCTGGAAGTCCTGCTGTCCTGAGAATTACTTCAATTGGCAGCAATATCAAGTTTGAAATGGAATCAGGACTTGTTGCAGAGGATGCAGTAAACGATGTTCTCTAAGGGATTTGCACGCTGATTAGTAAAGAGCTAGTACTAGGAGAAACCAAAGTTAGGGGCTCACAGAAGATTGCTGTGTTAGTGACTGAGAGAACCCACACCAGGACCCTGAACTCTGTTCTTGTTGCTGCTCTCTTCTACTTACGGGACAAGTGAAGAATACAGATTTCAACCCAAACTAAAATAATTACTTGAAATAGTTACATAACTTTGAGGAGCAACTTGGACTTGTTTTTGCAGAAGACATTATTTGTGTTTTTGGTAAATAGTAACACATTTTGCCACCCCTTCCTCTTGAAATCCCTTGAGTTGGTATTGCCAGCTCATGTGACTTCTCCCTGGCCTAGAGGCATCACTGCTGGGGTGTGTGCTCACCTTATCTCAGCGGCTGATCAGGCTCAGGCAGGACCAGCCCTTGCTCTGGGAATTGCCAGGGAGAACGCAGGGTGCCAGAGGTTGGAATGGTGAGGCTCCCCAGGAGGGTTTTCTCCCTCTGAGTCAGTGCAGAGCCACTAAGTCAGCCCTGGTTTTGGGGGTGGCACATTCCCTCTGTGGCCATGAGTCATCTGCTGTTTCTGCTCAGTATCAAAAGGATGCATTGAATTAAAACCAAAACAAAAAACAACCAAAAAGCAGACCTTGGCCTTAAATAAATGTTTGGTTTACTGATAGGTATCTTAGATGAGCAAGGGAAGCCACGAAGAAATACAGTGAAATATGTGTGCTGGGCTGAGGGCTGGTCTGCTCAGCCTCTTTGCTTTAAGCCCTAGGAATATTCAGGCAAAACAAGACTGGAATGCAGAATAATAGAGAGTTGCCTTTGCATGTAAAATGTCATCATTAAGCATCAGAGCCTGTTGCTGTAGGAGGGCACCTGGGCCATGACATGAGCTGGGTGGCCAGGGGGGTTGCAGTGTGGCCACACCAGGCTGTACCCAAGGGCTGTCACACTGCCCTGGCTGCTCAGAGCCCTCTGCATTTGCACACAGGGCACTCAAGAGTGTTGAGCACAATTTTTGGAGAGGGACAAGGGATGCAGGCTCTCCCAGACAGGGAGGAGGAGGAGGTGCAGGGGTGTTGGAGTAGCCTCCTAATTCTGCTTGAAGGTCATCACAAAGATGTCAACATGAGTCTGAGGAAAGCCACGGAACACAGCAGTGACCCGTGAGCAGTAACAAATTACAGCTTGGGAGGCTGGAATTAGATGTGAGGAAAAACACTTCACGAGGAAGGTGGAGCAGCACTGGAAGCACTTCTGGTTACCCTGGCTGTCATGGTATCTCTGTCCTTGGAGACTTTCAGAGCTTGGCTAGACAAAGCTTGGCTGACCTGAGCTGCTGTCAGCAATAGTCCCGCTATGAGTGGAAGGTTGGACTGGAGACTTTCAGAGATCGCTTCCAACCAGCATTTCTGTGATCTTATGATATCCAGCGTGGAATTTCCTTAAAATTATGTCATTAAAAATTGAGTCCCTGGAACTTGCCAGTCTCCATTACAAATCCCTTGTCCTGATTTCCCTTCTGCTGGTGTCTTTTTTCATCTGCACTGCCAAATCACATCATACCCCCTGGCAGGGTTTGTCAGCCAGTGCATTGACCTGAAGAGTATCTTGGTGAAGAAATATTTGCAAAACAAAAGGCATGGGTTTACTTTTGTGGGGATTGCATCACCTTCTGCAAGTGCATTTTCTGGCCAATAGCCTGAGAAAGCTTTTTTAGCCCCCAGTTGCATTCTTGTGCCAGCTTTACTTGTAGTAAAGTCTTGAAATACTTCTGGATTTTCATGTGAATCTTTGGTTACCAGCTTCATCCAAAAGAAAGGCAACTCCAGCTTTAACCAACACTTGAAAACCAGAACAGGTTACCTAATAACACTCAGTTACCAAGTCTTGTGTGTGAAATCACAAGGAAAGAAGGAAGATTTGAGGCTGTACAGGTCTGGCTTCCATCTCTAATTGCTACTGCTGTGGAGATGCAGCCACAGTAAGCCCCCATCCAAAGCTGAGTCAGACATATTTTACATAATACAAAGGGCAGATAAATGAAAAGCAAGTGGCAAACTTCTTTTATTTTTCTTTTATTTTTTAATATTTTTTTTAAACTTTTCTTTTTTTTTTTTGTCACTGGCTATTTGCTTTCTGAGCTGGAATAATTTACTGTTCCTTTTCTGTCCAAGAGGAGAGATAAATAAGGGTGGATTTTTCAATGAGTAAAACATACATTTGGAAACATCATTTTAGTATCAAAATGAGGTTTCCATAAGACTTTTCTGAATGAAGCTGTAGCAGTATGTCTTGATCCCTCAGTAGGAAAGGAAAAGCAGCCAGAAATTTCAGGATTAAATTGCCTTGTAGTTCATCTTCTTCCTTTGTTATTTTTTTTTTTTTTTTTGTTTATAGAAAAAGTGAATTTATTGAGCATGGAAAAATACCAGATTGACAACTCTGGAAAATGAAAGCCTATCTTAATGCAGCGTGCAGATGTGGCACAGTCAGAATTAATGCGGAATGCCTCCCTGAGATCCAAAGGAATCATTGCAAGTAGTTTGGCAGGGACAGGCTCCCTGCCCCAGCTCTCATCCAAGGGGATTTCAGAGAGCACAAGTTCTGGCCAGAGCTGCAGTGCTCAGATCTCAGTGGTGTGTTTGCATTTCTCTGTGCCACTCTCACTGCCAAGCCACCCTGCCGAGGGGAGCAGGGACTCAGGGAGAGGGGGAGAAGGCCAAAGCAGGGAGGTTTATGTTTCTTGAGAAGTCATTTAAGTCTCCAATTCAATGAAACAGAAATGGATGGATGTCCAGGGTGATGTCTTTGCACCTGTATGGATATGGGTGTGGTACAGGGGCAGCACTACAGACCCACAGGGAGTCAGGAAATTCGTGCTGTTAGGAGCAGAGCATCCAGCCTATTGCCCAGGCTGGGGACAGCTGGTGAATTGGATTTGGGGTGTTCAGTCTTTATTGTGCAAGCTTCAGGGACACTCTGTTGTGTATGGGGAAGTTTGTTTGTTTTTATTTTGCATATTTTACTCTGAAGTATATGACTTTTTCATCAGGGTGAAAATCTGTCAAATGGCCATTTCAGACTTCTTAGAAATTATGAGGTTCTGGAATCTATTAAAGCATAAATGTCAAAAGAAAATTACTGCAGAGTTTGTCTGGCCTTTCTTGTTTTACTCCTTGATGTTAACTTTCCTTGTTTGCTGATGTATGCTTTTTGTACAGGGGTTACAGGAAAAAAACAACAAACTTAAAAAGATGCTGCAGTTATTAACTACTTTTGCATGTCTGCAGTCTGCAGACTCTGTATGTGTTTATATGGTTTTCCATCAAGATAAAACCTGCTTAGAAAAATGTTGTGGTTTAAAAAAAAAAAAAAGAAAAAAAGGAGGAAAGAGAGGCTGATGCCAGAAAACCAGACCTAAATCATTCTCTTTTTTCCCTGTGAATATTTCTGAATTATACTTGTAATGCACCATAACAACAAATAACATGTTTTCCTAGTGTAAGTAGATTTGCTGTTGAGTAAGTCTGTGCCAAAGCTATTTTTGAGCAAGCAGATGTCAAGGGCCTAAACAAGGCCTGAAGTGTGTATGGGCATTATGAATTGCACTTGCTTTTGGGGCCAGGTTGAGGACAGGGAACTTGTTAAATTTGTGCAAAGACACCATTTAGGTGACTACGTGGTATTTGTCATGGCATATGTACCAGCCCCTTCCAAAGCTCACCCTGTAATCCTTGATTTGCTTTTAAATCACTCTGTGCTTCCAAAATACAATGGAAATAAAATGCAAAGAAGGGTCAGATGCTGTGTTGGTTGGCAGAACTCCCCAGCCTTATTCCTGCTAGCCCTGAGGACACTGGCTGGAAACTTGGTGCCATCAGTGACTGAGATGTTCCAAGGAGGAGGAGACAAGTGGTACCAGGAGCAAGTGCAGAGAGATGGCATGTATCTATTCTTCTCAAATGCTGGGAATCACTTCCAGGAGTTACTGGTATTCCAAATCCTGGGAAAGCAGGCTGAGCAGTGAAAATCCCAGACCTCAACTGCATTGTGAGCTTTTTTCCCCCCTCCAGTTTCTTTCTGTGTAGATGAGTTTAGTTTATTACATACTTCACCATAGTGCTGGGAAAAGGTGTGGGACAGTCTGGAGGGTCCAAGGTTTTAAGAACTGGAAACCTACAATTAATTTTGGTTAAGGAATTGCAGTGGAATTAGATGTTTTAAGCAGCAAAGAATGAGCTAAGGCCCTTGTGCTGTTTGGCAGGGCTGGAATAAGTCCAGGCACGGTTTGTTTGAGGGAAGTTATGACAATACCATGTCTGGAAGAACAGAACAGCCCCTTGGTTGGGTTTAGCAAAGCCTGGGGGCCTGATGCACATTCCCAGAGTGCTCCCTTGCACTGTGGCAGAGGTGTTGATTATTGTCAGCAGGCTGCAGTGCCGTGAGTGAAAATCAGACATGTTTTACAGGAACACTGAGAAGGTTGGCAGGATCCCCTTTTTCCGTGTTTGCAAATAACGTGATGTGAAGTTCAGCAGCTTTGTGGCTGCTGAACGGGGCCGCAGAGAGTCTATTAGGGCACATGTGTTTCCAACCCTTACCAGTGCCGAAATACCTCCCAGTAGCCGTGGAGCAAGGAGTAAGGCATTAATTTTCCTAAGCATAGCATGGTGTAGCACTGAGCTGCACAAGAAGGGAAGTTTATGGCGTTCAGTCTGATCCCAGATCTGCACAAGGGATCACTAAACCCCAGTAAAATAACATTGTGGTCCTTACAAAGTGATCTGGGTGAGGCTGCAGTGCTATCACATCCCAGGGCTCTCCTCCACGGGGCCATCATGAGAAAACGCATCTTATTGTCTAAAACACTGTCCAGAACTTGCCACAGGTTTTACTATTAGCTCACCAATTATGTCATAGGATCTGCTTCATGAAATGCTTTGGGGAAAAGGCTTAGCAATTTTAATATGTGTGCAACACCTTTACTGTACTGTGACTCTTGCTGGTCTGTGATCCACCAGCATCCCGTGTGGATAGTGTTGGCCATAAAAGCCTTGAAGGCCAGAGCCTGGCTGCAGATATGCATGAGAGGTTAAAAAAAAAGGTGATATTTTAATTTACTTCAGCTTTATGACTCTTAAACAGATGCTGAGATTCTCTAAGCATCTCTGAGTCTGGTTGGCTGCGCAAACGGGGTTGATGGCAGATATAATGCTTGATTATTTCTCTGTCTTGGGAAATTTTATATTTAAAAGGCATAATAGTTTTTCTCCTTAGGATATCTGAAGTTCTGGAAAAAGTTATTATCAGTCCCAAACTTAGAACTAAAATTTGATCTTTTTAATACTCCTTCCCAGGGGTTGCATTAGCTGGAATTAAAGCAAGTAATTTCTTGTGGTATTGCTACCAGCACTGAAAATTAAGTCATTTAGGGGTGAACTCCAAAGGAAAAGGCTTTTTTTAATATTGATTAATTTAATTAAAATTATCTTTATTGAAAACTCAACATGTTCTTGTGTCATTTTAAGAAAAAAGAAAAATGATGATTTATTCTGAAACCTTTGTATTAAAATGTGTTAAATATTTTACTTTTTCCATTGAAACACCTCAGCAAATATTCTACATTTATTCATCTTTTAGGTGTCAATAATTTAAACAAAGATCATATAAGTAGATCCATACAGCATACACCATATTCACGGTTTCTCAAACTTCTGGTCAGCAGACAAGGACACACAAAATTTTTCCTCATTTACTAGAAACTGTATAAAAAGATGACAAAATTCATTGAGTAGATTTGGGCAGGATGTGACATAAAAGAGGCTTTAATAAAGTCCATGTACCTCTGAAATCCCAGAGACTATAAAGTGGAAGCCAGGCACAGCATCTACATTTTGAGCACCCTTATTGCAGCTGAGGTGGCTGGAGCACACCGAGGTCTTTCCCCTCATACAAGTGATGAAGGGAAAGGCATAAATAAGCTGAAATTAAGACTGCAAAAGGAACTGTTCCTGAGTTATCTGAAGTTGGCTGGAAAGGGACCTGACTTTCTTACAAGTTCTCAACGGGAGTTAGCAAGCAGACTACAAATCCATGTTATGGAAGAGGCAACTTCAGCCTCTGTGAGGTGAAGCAGTGCCAGTTTTACAGGTGATTACAGAGCTGTGCAGGGCACTGCCAGGTCCAGGGCCTCTGAATGAAGGAGGACAACACACTGGAGAAGGCAGTTTGGGAGAATGTAATGACAATAGCAGCCCTCATCCTATGTTTGTGAGAGGAAACAAGAAGATTACCTCAGAAAATAAATATTACTTAGGCTATTGACTTAAGAAAGGAAAGTTAATGCCTAGGCATCATGCCTAAATGTAAGAGATTTATCCTTGTCTTAGAACTGTGCTGATTCTGCCAGAAGTTCTGTATTAGTGCATGAGGTTCTCCTGTGGGACTGCTCCACCATCTGGCTCAGCCTATTGTTCCAGGGCTTCCAAGGCCATGTTGAAGTGTGTGACCCACACTCTGTGCAGCTCCATGTGCAGTTATTTACATGGCTACACGTGTGCATGTGCTGTTTATTGAGGAGAGATGAGGTTTATGACATGTCAGCAATGCCCTGCAGGCCGTAGTGTGTGTTCAGAAGGCTTCCAACCCAAGGCACAATGGTTCCCCTTATAAATGAAATCCCCAGTCAATATGTGTTTTATTACATTCTCAAAGAATGCATTTTCCTCTCCAAATCTGGTTCACTTTCACTTACTGTCTGCTGAAACATCTCTTTTCTATAATTCAGAGAGACTTACAAGACCCATGGCCAGTAGAAGAGCTTTAATGAAATCCATCTTGGGTAGAGAGGGAGAGGCTGTTGCTGTGGTCCCTTTCCCAGTGATATGGGCAGGAGTGGGTATGGCTGGAGATCCATCCTGAAACAGGTCAGCACGGGATCTGCAGGCCTTTGTGGAAACAGACTTGGTAAAGGTGAACTTGTCTGGAGGACTGAGAGGTGCTGAGGGGGCCCTGTGTGCTGGTGGGAATTGCACTGAATCTCAAGATGGATCTCTGTCAGGATCAGTGCTTTGCTGTCCTTGGTAATAAATGTTAGAGCCAGGGAAGTCTGGAGTGCTGAAATCTCTCCAGGATAACTGCACGTGTTCATAGTCCATGGAAATGATGCAAAAGCTCATGAAACCCAAGTGAAATGGGCATCAAGTGGTGCCAGGGCAGTGTGGCTGCTGCTGGGGACAGATTTTCTCCTCACATGTGCCAGTGACTCCAATAAAGCCCCAACCCATCCTACACCTGTGAGATCCTGGCCATGCATACCCCACAAATAAACATCTGATTTGTTAGCTTTCCCTGGACCTTGTTCTGTGTGCTTAGAGTTCACTGGTGCACTGAGTCTGCAGGAGGTGAGGATGTTCAGCACCTCCCTAAGCCAAGACTTTAGCCTGGAAATCCAAAGGTCTTTCCTGATGCAGAGGTGCTTTCAGCCACACATAACTGTTCTTTAATTATGCAGTTTAACTGGAATCAAGGAGGTGTTACTCCAGTCCCCAAGATAAAGTGCTGGGGACATAGCTGCTTATAGAGGATTTATCTCTCCAGGTATAGACTCCCTGGGGTGGCCCTTTGGAGGTTTGCACAAGGTGTGTCCATATCCAGCACATCCTTCAGACATTCAGGAAGCACTTTTCTTTCAGCTTGAAACCAGTGGAATATGAACATCATCGAGAGCCAGGGTGTATGAACATCATCCACAGGCAGGATGGGAGTGTGCTAATGATCTGTGTGTGCATGTGTGTGCAGGCTGGGAAGGCATCGCTCCATCATCCCCAGATGGCTGTGAGGGGAGTAACCACAGCACTGCAGAGATCCTCTTAACGCTGTGGGCTGGGGCTTTACAAGGAAAATAAAACCCCAGTGAAAACAAACAGCCCTCGGGCTAATGATCTGCTGCTCCTGTTTTGTGAATGGGGGTGTGGGACAAGGATGCTGGGGAAAGGCGGGGTGGATATGGAGCTGTTTAGTGTGCTCAGTAGCTGGGGCTCTCCTATCATGCCTCAGTCAAGCACAACCTCAGGTTTCAACAGCTGGTTACCCACATCCATTCCAGGGTTTATTTTACTGTTTTATTTTTATTGTTATTGTTGTTTTGTAACCAGGAGGGCTGCAGTGGTTTCCAGCGTGCTACATCTCTGCAGACCTCGTGAGCCTCTCCTGTATGAAGTGGGAAAGAAGGAGAAAGACATGTTTGAAATTAAAACAAAATAGAAAAAAAAAAGAAAAAAAAAAGAAAAAAAAAAAGAAAAAAAGGAGAAAAAAAAGAGAGTGCTGGTATTTGCTGAGGAATGCTCCCCACAATGCTGAAGTTGCATAAGTGCCGTCTTTGTTTCCATCAAAAATCTGCTTTTTGGGTTGAAACAAGGCCACCACTAACAAGGCCAGGAAAGAAATTCCTAATGGTTTGAAGTGAATTTAAGATTTTGATGGAGCATTTGATTCTGGGTAGGGTTCATGTAGCTGAAGAAACAGAAATGCAGCCCCTTCACATCTGCCAATATATATACAAATGCTGCAGCACAGACCCAGCCAGCCACCCTCGCCACACGGCTAATGGGCTTGAAGGGGAACCCTACTCCTCTGTAAGCAGGGGAAATGATGAAGTGACAGACAAAGGAACTCAAAGGGAATGACACCAGGTATTTTGCAGCATTTGGGATGAATTTTATGGTGAGATGAATTGATTACAGGCGCTGTTATTGGGCCATACAAATCCTCAATGCAGCCCAGATTGAATTTGGCTTAGATAATGCATCATAGAATCTGAAGTTGGCATGGACTGTGTTTTTCTATTTGGTCTTTTTTCCCCCTCTTAAATGCCGTTGTTTCCTTGGTGAGCTCCTGAAACATTCCCATTTTCTTCTTTTAACATTCAGCACACTGAGAAGTAGGGCATGAGTGATGGGGCAGCCTGTCCCAGGGCGTGTGATGGTTTTCCTGCTGTGTTCCTGTCTCAGAGCACCTCTCTGACATCCTAGGAGAGAAGCAGGTGAGACTGCCACAAAACACAAATGCTGTGTCCCACATATTCACTGTTCAGCCTCAATCTTCCCTAGCTGTGGGTCCATCCTGCACCCACCCTTCCCCATGGGCAATCCACATCCCTCATTAACCCACAGCTGCTTCCCAGAAATGGGAATGTTGCCACTGTCACAGTGTTAGTGCATAAGAACAGGTTCAGATCCCACCCAGCCATCAGGCAGGGTTGGTGGTGAATATTCAGCGTGCAAGTGCAGTGACCTTTTCTCACTGGCTGGTTTGGGGCAGACAGGCATTGTGAGAACTTCCAGAGTTGGAGGCTACATCTGCAAGAGATAGGTCAGGCCACTCCCAACAGTACAAAAACTAGACAACTTCATCCTGAAGAGTCTCTGAGTAGCCCAGGCTGGCTTTCCCAGCAGCTGCTAGCAAAATTACACCACCTGAAAGCAATGAAATCCAAAAGGAAAGAATGGAGAGAGAGCAGAAAACCACTATCCATAGCTTTCATAAGCACCTCACCTTTTCTTCCTGTAGCAATAGTTCTTTCTGTCCCAAGTAATTGAATTTGACACATTTTAGCCATGCTAACCTTTGGTTTTCAACACATCTCTCATATCGTGGTCAATTATTTTTTAGCAAGGCGAATACCATCTGCAGTTACGCCGGGGAAAGTAAAATCACATGTCCCATCAGCTCCCCTGCTCCAGGCATAAGTTCACAAGAGCTGAGGTCAGGAAGGAATCACACCACTCACAGCATATGGATGCTTTGACACCTTCTCCTGTAGCATCTGGAAGCAGCAGCTGCTGGAAGCAGGACAATAACCATACTGGACTAAATCCTGCTATGATCAAGAACAGGAGGCTTTTCCACTCCTGGATATTGTGCTTACCACTGTGTGTTTCTGCCTTGTGAAGCCTATGTGACTGGCACTGATGATTTTCATTCTTGGCTGTGCAGGCAGTTGTAGCAAGAGTTGGTCACACAGGAAATGTGTGGTACAGCCAGAATTAAGAACCCAGCAGCCTTACCCAGTCACAGGCAGAGGAGCCAAGACCAGCTTTCTGTCACACACACACACAGAGTGGTTTTAATGAGAGCATCCCAGAGGGGTTTACATGGGTAGCAGATGAATGGTGCAATATGTGTGCCAGTGCACAAATTCCCAGGAGCATGAAGCCAGACTGAGGGTTTCCTATTGCTTGCTGAGACAAATTGTGGATGATCCCATCCCTGGGAGTGTTCAAAGCCAGGTTAGATGGGGCTTTGAACAACCTGGTCCAGTGGAAGGTGTCCCTGCCCATGGTGTGGGGTGTTGGAACTGCATGATCTTTAAGGTCCCTTCCAACCCAAACCATTCTGTGATTTTATGATTCTAAGCTCTGTGCAAATTTCTGCCTCAGTTTCCCCACCTAATAAAAAGCCTGATGGTTTTTCCTTTCTGTTACTCAGTAAATTGAAATCTCTAGTTGAAACCTACTGAAGCTGGCTACACTGGGACTTTCCTCTAAGGGGGGGATATTGTGACTTCCTTGGTTTATTGCAAGGAAGGAAACATGCCTCTTCCTCTCCCAGCTTCGTGTCCTGACAGGTTGTGCCATGGCCAGGAGGAGCATCATTGCACCCTCAGCTACACCAGAGGCTTCTCCTCTTGGAGAAAGCCAGGTGGACTGGTGAGGTTCTGCCTGCCTCTAATGACTGCCCTCAGATGACATTGGCAGATTTCCTTCCCTTAATCACATAGAAGGGATTTGACAGTCTGTAGTACAGATTTACAAGAATACAAGCTTGCGGGGAATTTTATGGATGAAATAAATCTCTTTAAAGGAATGCCAAGATTCTGGGACACTTGAGATTTGGGGTTTGAGCTTGTATATATTTGTTTGTATATATTTATATGGCTCTCCGTTTCCACATGTCTCCCTCTGTGGAATAGTAATGATCCTGCAGATTCCCTGCTCTCATGACCACCATGAAATGTCAATACATTAAACTGCCTGAGCAAGATGCTGATGCCCTCCATCTTCTCCTCTGGGGAAGCTGAAGTTAATGGAGCAGCCAGCTGGTGTGCTGGTGTGAAGCCATTGCTTCCCCACAGAGAGAAGGTTACAAGCCTAACGAGGATCCAGCAGCAGAACACGGATCTAAGAGCTTCTGGGTGGTAATATTAACACTTGGGTAATGGCTTAGAGGAAAACCCAAAGTCCTCTTGGACCTGGCTTCTGCCTGGTTGAGAAACCGCGGAGCTCAGATGAACGTTGTTCCAGCTGGAACAGAGCCTCCAAAATGCTCCGTCCTGGAAAGAGGGACAGGCAAGGGAGGGAAGTGAACACAAACAGGGAAGGCAAGATGGAAATGTCATAAGGCTCAAAGTGAGGCATGAACCTCTTTTGCTCTCTGGAAGCTGCTGAGCCACCCCTTTCACCTTGAGCTGTTCTCAGGAGGAAATGGGAGGGGATCCAAAGCTGTGCTTGTGTCTTCCCAAAATTTCCCAAAGGGCCTATCTTCAGTTACAGACGTAAAGACACACATGCAGATTTCCAGATCCCTGTCTTGCACGCTTCACATGTTCAGGAATGTCTTTTCAGGGTTGTGCTGTCAGCATTTCCAGTGAAGCCAGTTAATATTCCTGTGCTTGCCAAGCAGTGCATGGATGTAGCTTGGAGAACACGTTTTTGTTTAAACAGCAAAACAAGTGAATAGGTTCCCCACTCCTTCCCTCCTCCTGTCTGCAATTCAGATGGACTCCTTGGGTATTATTCCTGGCTGGGAGGGAAAGTTTATGAGTCCTTTGTTACTGCTTTTGGCAGTAACATCACACTGTTCCTGTAATACTGCAGCACAGGTCTGGCCTGGGAGGAAAGTGCAAAAGAGGATGGGAATTTGGGAGACCCAAAAAATGCTTCAGGTCACGAGCAGCATGCCATGAGGGAAGATGGAGATATGTAGGTGTGGTGTACAGATGAGCTCCTTCAAGCCTCCAATTCATGCCCTGAGCTGGAGAGAGAGGCACAGAGCAGGGAGAAGTCAGCAGTCACTTCATGAACTGTTTTTCCCAGATAAACCTCTTTATAAACCTCTTTCCAAGTATATACATTTCCAGTCATGCAAGTCTCTCCAATAACCCCAAACAAACAAACATAAACCCCAAACAAAAACAAGACAGGAGGCAGATTGTCCCCTGTATGAGACTTGAAGTGCTATGCCTTAAAGAACAGCCAAGGAGAGCCAGGTTTGACCTTGGCAAGGTCATTTCTAGCTCTTGGGTGGGAATAGATTGGGCAAGATGTGGTGAGAGATTTTTCAGGGGAGGTTAGGCAGGCATCTGTCAAGAGTTGGCTTCTTTCTGTGTTTCCTTATTGGAGGTAAAGTTACCCCTGCATTACAGATGCCAGGAGACCAAACTCAGCTGCCAGTAGACATCATGGGCACAGCTCCCACATTAGCAGGAGACTGTTCAGGTGATACTCTCCTAAATAATCCTGAGGGACCATTCTGTGCCATCCTGGAGGGTTTCTCTGGGATGGACTGGAGGAGGTCACTGTATCCACACACTTGCAGTGTGCACACTGGTCAGACAGATTTTCTATGCTCAGCCTGCAGCGCTGATCTAGGCTGCTCAAACTCTCCTCTGCCACTGTTACAGCTTTTGGTGTTGCTGCAGGAAGTCTGGAGTGAAAATAACCTCTAGACCTTTGTGTGTATGTGCATAGGAAATTCTTCCTCATCCTGAACACATCTGAAGTCCTGAAACAGAAGTTTATTATTTCCATTCCCTGAAATCAGGGCCAGGATTAAGACAGAGTATGTCAAAGTCCAAATAACTTCATTCTCCTCAGCCCCATGAAAGGTGAAAAAGAAAACAGGGGCACTCTTTTGCAGGGGGGCATGATGATCATCCAGCCCCATGCACTGGAGGTGGTTTAACATATGCTTTCTTGTGGAGGTACCTGCTCCCAGATTTTTTTTCGTGTTAAATACACAAGACAGTAACTCCCTGACCATTCAGATTAGCTACATGTTTCATGAATAATGTAGACCTGAGAAATTTTCTCCCAAAGAGTTTGTCTGTGTAGTCCATGAGTCATCCTGTCTTTAACTGGCATAACCCAAAATCACTCCTGTGAAGAATTTGGCCTGGCTTTTTTGCCTGTCATGTACATGGGGTTTCTACTTCTTCAAATGGGAACAGAATTTTGCAATGTGAGGCAATCACTGAGTTTCGGAAGTGTTGCCAGCAGAGGTCTTAAAGCTTCAGCTTTCTACCACCCAGATCTCTCTTCTGCGTCTTTGGGAAGGATGCCTGACATCCTGAACCTCTGTTTTATAAGGGAGGTTTGCCTGGGAATAATCCTGTGAATTTGTGGGGCTTTCATGGTAATTAATTTTAATACAAGCACCTTGTGTATTTGCAAAGCTGTAAAAATATGGTCAGATCAAAAGCATTTGCCTTTGGACAAACGCTGAGGACAGCACATGTGGGATGTGCTCTGTGCAATATATACTTCTTGAATAAGACACATCAGAGTAATGAGGAGTAAAAGGAACAGCTTCTCCCCTCCAAATTTTACTCCCATTTATATGGAATGGTTTAATGTGTGCTCATGAACCAAGAATAGGGAGTGATCAGTTAATTCCTTCCTTCCTTCCTTCCTTCCTTCCTTCCTTCCTTCCTTCCTTCCTTCCTTCCTTCCTTCCTTCCTTCCTTCCTTCCTTCCTTTTGCTTGGAAAAATACATTGTTCAATGTCAAT
>NC_031777.1:23411344-23442133 GCF_001522545.3 Parus major | reverse complement strand
CTCCCCCTGAAGGAAGTTTTACTCCCGTTCTTCGCCCCTCTTTCTGAGGCAGGACCATGGCATCCAGGACTGGCAGAGATTTGCTCCACTATTGTATTCAGATTTCTGCTTTCTTCAGCCAGCAGACTAATTATTTTCTTCATAATGGCTATTAAAGTTGCTATTATAATTTCAGCAGGTGTGATATATAATTATGCAATTAGGATTGTAATGACATTAATAACAGACACTATAACACTGCTATCTCCCCTTCCACGCCTGGTGGAGAGAAATGAGGCTGGTCCTGGATGAGAGACGAGGGAAAGAACAGACCTGGCTCTCTTCCCCTTTCTCTGCAAAATCCTGTGTTGCAGACACCTCTGGCTGGGCTTGGATTTTCCACCCTAAATCCCCTTAAGCCCCTGATCCCTCTGGCAGGGAGCAGTGGTGACACCGTATCCCAGGGCAGCCGAGTGGCAGCTGGGAGCTTCAGGCCTGGGGTGTGGAATCAAAGCTTTCTCTCCAGAGGTAGGTAATCCAAATGGGCACCATTCCCTTTTGTCCACCAACAGGCCAGAGGAGGCCAAAGCTCAGTTATTGTACTGGACAGGGTTTAAAAGAACTAATAATAGATATACTAATAACACATCTGGACACTATGTCATGATATAAGAGACTGAATGCCTTTTGAGTGGGTCTCTTGGCCATGTGAAAATTTCTCTGTTGCCTTTCTCTTTTTGAAGGATACTTTGTGCATTTGAAATAAAAATTAAAAATGCTTCCTGCTAGGAAAGAGGAGTGTGGAAACCACAAGAATCCCAGCAACTCATCCTTCCTTTCACTGCAGCAATGGGTGGTTGTCTCTTAAAACCTCAAATCTCACTTGGGGCTGGGAGGAGGACTTAAAGCCATCCCTGGAGAAGGACACATCCATGCTACCACCCCCACTTAGGAGGTTGCCTGAGGGCATTTCTGAATTAAGACCCAAATCCTGCACTACAGGAGCTCCATATTCTTATGGAATATGAGCTGTGGGTGTTGTTCTTGGGTTGGTTGTTATTCCTACTCATGGTGATGGGCTTCACCTCCCAGATGAAGGTCACTCCAGCAGCCACACATCCCATGTGCCCATTTACATTCAGGCCACTTGGGGAAGAGAGATGATGTTAGGCTGAATTTGGAAATGTCTGAAATTAGTGTTTCAAGAAATTCAGTTGTTTCAAGGACAGAGACCTCACCTCAGTGTGGATGGGGAGTGGGGTGGGATTGACATTTCAGGCTCCTTTGCACTGGTAGCCAGACTTCTTCTTTTCCAAAAATTTCTTGGGAGCTGTGATGGAGTATCTGATGGAAGCCTGGCATATTCCACGTCTCCAAAAATCTTTCCATCCCACAAGATGCCCTTAGCCAACACCACTTCCTGACTCCTGATGGGTCCCTGGGTGGGAAGGATGTCTGTCCAGACAGCTATGCTGCACGTGGGTGTATTTGATGTGCTGCCACCAAGTGCCTTCTGATCAGGAGCCAGCTGGGGATCTATGGAGCAGTTTTGGCTTTCTTTTCTAAGGCATCATTAACAAAAGGTCTGCCTAGAGCTAGAGCTGGACCTTGCTTCCAGCTGGATGTAGGAGAAAGGAAAAACACAGGTGGTTATGGTGGCAGGACAGAAGTTATTTCAGGACAGACTTGGAGCAACTTGTCCCCCTGCAATGTGTCAGGGGAGAAGAGCTGCTTGTCAGCTACTGTTGCAGCAGAGGCTTGGGCTGGAAGTCTCACTCAGGCTGCAGCCAGGCTGGCTGGAGATGATCCATCTATAAGACAAAGGTGGAAATCCCCTCTGCATCCGAGCTCAGTTCAGCTTGGAAGGCATTTCCAGAGGTCTGCAGTCCAGCCTGTTAGCAAGAACGGGACAGCTTTGAAGTTACAACCCCTCTGCGTACTCCCAGGGGTGTCTGAGTTCCTGGCAGGCCAAGTGAGCTGTGGATGTGTGCTGGCTCCATGTACTTGGAGAACAAGTGCTGTTGTTTTGGCTTTGGGAGTGCTGTAAGGCGTGGCAGGGCTGGCCAGGCCCAGCACTGTCCAGCAGCATGGCTGTGTCTGCAAGGAGGTCACTGGGCTGGAGCAGCTGCAGCTGGGAGGGAGTAAGGGAGCACAGTGCCCTCCAGGGACTCCAACACAGACAGAAAGTGGGGAAGGGGAAAAGAGAAGTTAACATGCACAAAATCCACAGGAGAGCTGGGAATGGAAAAAAAGCAAGGGTTTTGGAGTTATGGGCCAGGAATTATCCAGTTGGCAAGGTTGCCTCTGCAGTGTAGCATGTTCTGGCCATGGTGTTCTGTGTGAGCCCTGCCCTGATGATCAGCCTGCCCATGCCCAGCTGCATTTCAACAGACAGCTTGATGGCTTCACTCAGTGGGCCTCCAGGGCAAAGGGAGGCACTTCTGGGAGAGATCCCATCTCTGCTCGAGAAGATTCTTCCTTTTCTTTAGGAAGGGGCAGACAAGATTGAACAAAGAAGATGGGGAGCATGGGAGAACATTATCTGGAGCAGGGCTGGCTGGGCTCAGCAGAAGTGGTTCTGACTCTGGCCAGACATGGGCACATTGTCTTGACCTCCCATGCCTCAGTTTCCCCATCTCTAAAAGTACCACTCAGGTGTGTTCATATTCACTCATGCTGTGCCAGGGCCTCATATTTTACAGCATTCAGGACCCCTCAGCTCCCCTGCAGTCCCCCTGTTGGCCCTGGGCAGCAGAGGCAGAGGAGAATCTCGTAAGTCTTGGTGCTGGCGTTGACTTGCACTCACTAGTTCAGTTGTCAGGTAGACATTGGCATCAACACAGGTGACTGAAGATGAGTGTTTTAGGAGTTTTCCTCCATGAGGAATGACTTTGGGTAGACAGAGCATGGAGAGGAGATGGTGCACCAGAAGTGATCAGCATTCCTGCAGGTGGAAAGGAGAGGACACATGGCTGCTGGTCAGTGCTGTGCTGGGTGTCTTGGGGACTGAAAATTGGTGCCATTTCCAGCTTGTTGCTTTTCCATGATGGAGACAAACCATTTGCAATGCAGACATTTTGCCAGCCACACTTGGCTGGCACGCTCTGGCCAAAGTGAGAGCCATCTCTGCTGGAAACACTTCCCTCATCCCTGAATGCTTTTGCTGTTCTCCTTAAGCACAGGCGACACCTGGAACTAGGAGGGATGGCAGCAATCAGAAGAGAAAGTCCCTTCTCCCTGAGATCAGTCCCTCTGATGGAAAACCTTCAGTATTACCAAAGGAGTAGAGACATCAGGCACAGGTCACCTACAGGGATTAAAAGAATGACAGGTGGTTCAGGGGTTTTCTTTTTTTTTGTCTATCCATGTACTGTTTTTCTGCAATGCCTGTTCTGCCCTGGGAGCACTTTTCTGATGGCTGTGCTGTGAGCAGTGCCCTGAGCAAACACAGAAACCACCAGCACTGCTGGGTGACCCTGGCTGTGCTTGACCCAGCAACTCGAGATGTCTCTGGTTAAAGTCTGCTATGTGTTAGCAAGTGACTGTTCAAACACAGATGCTGCTGGTGTCAAGGAGGCTTTTTCTCAGAAAGTACAGACAAATATTGATCCTCTATTGAGCCTGGAGAGCAGGCTGGAGCAGCTCAGCGATGTGTGAGCGGAGCTGAAAGAGGTCCCACAGCACAGGAATTGAGGATACTAAAGGGCCTCTTATTTGCTGATCGGGCAAAGCTTGACGTGTGTCTAATCCCCCTGGCCAGTGTGGTCACGGGGGTTTAGCTTTAACCAATTTCTAATTAAAAGTGTTTACAGATGAGCGCTTTATTTACCCAGCATTAATTATAAAGGGCTTTGCTCTAGCAGGGAACAAACGAGTTTCCTGTCTGCTGCAGCAAAGCCCTTGCTGGGAGCTCACTTTCCCCAGAAGGTCCATAATAAAGTTATTATAACGGCAGTCTTTGTGATCAGGTACTGAGCAGATGGGGGCAGGAGAGCTGGGAGTGTTTCCACCCACCCTCACAGGTTTAGGAGCCCTCTGTTTCCATGTTTTCTGCCTGGATGTTTGCCAGCCACCACGCAAGGTCTTGTGGGTCCACAAGTCATCAGTTTAAACGCCGATGTAATCAGGTATTAAGTTATACATATGTAAAATGAAAGCAGGAGGATATTGGCTGGTTTAAGATGCTCGCTGTGGTTGGAAAAGGGCTGAGTGCAGGGGAGGGAGTGTGGGATTCCAGCTCTGCAGATCCGTGTGTGTCCATAATAAACAGCAGCATGTCTCCCAGCAGTTTGAATGGAGCCAAACACTAAGTATTATTTAATGTTTATCTGGTTTTATTCCTTGTTATAAACCCAAGGGTTTTTTCCTCCACACCATGCTCATTTTGACAAGATTTGTCAGAAGGAAATAAGCTAGTTGGGAAATTTTCATTGCAGAGCAATTGTTACGGTTGGTTCTGAAGAAGAAAAGTTAATTGAAAAAATATCATGTTTAACAAATTATCCCTTTTTAAATTGTTTTATATATTTTTCTGTCTAGATTTTTTTTCTGTACACCTCTACTAGTAATATTTTATTGTGTGTTTTAACAGCCCGTAATTCTATACACATTTGTAGCAAAAAACCTTACAGAACTGCTGTTCTTAAGAAATTTTGGTTCCTGGGAATGCAGGCCCCAAGATGTTGACATTTCCCACACAATTTGCTGTTCTGGCAATTCTAGTGATAGCCACCACTTCGTGCAGATCTGCTAACTGGTACTTGGGAATAGGTGATAAGGTGGCAAAAGCCAGCTTCCACCTCCTCTCTTCACAGTGATGTTCAATGGTTCATTAAATAAGGAAGTTTCTTGGATTTTTGTCCCTTAGTCAGACTTTTCGGTGCTATTCTTTAGCAAGTTATTCTTTAACTTGTATATAAATTTATTTCTTTAAAATTCAAATAAGAAATTCCAGCTACTGTAGCCAGGGGAAGACGTAGATAACAAAACCCCAACATAGTCTATGTATTGCTTGGGTACATCTATATTAAATTCAACTTTGTTTCAAAAAAAGCTGCCACGACCTAGTGCCCAGGTAAATAAAATAGTTATTCTGTTGTGAGTGTAGTGTTGTCAGATGGCTTTTCCTTAAAGCACTGAGGAGGTTGAGACAGAGCCATTCTGGTGAAGAAGGGTATGCAGTTATATATATTAGTTATATACCATATATATATTATAACCATATATATATTATGGTAATAATATGGGAAAAGAAGGGAAGGGACCCAGAACCTCATAAATCTGTGCATTGTGGATCATTTGGGCTCACGACCCATCAGCTGTGTTTGCTGTGCTGCAGGCCAGCTCCTCCCTGTGTCTTCCTCTCCCAGGAAGGATGCTTCTGGTGATAATGCCAGCCTGAGAATGGCTCTTCTTGCTTGCACACATCTCCCTGTGCTGCCTGGGCACACCTGGAGAGAGGTGCTGGGGAGTGGTGGCAGATCACTATGTCTGAGGTGGGGCTTTTGTCCAGCCTTTATCTGGCTGTGAATTTGCCTTAGGCTGGGTTATTCAGCTTGGCAGTTCCCCAGCATCCTTAGGGTAAAGTTGTGTTCTAGGCTGGTGCCCTTTCTGCAATGAAGGCCCGGTTTATGCCGAATTTTGCTTAGGGGAAATCTTTACCTTCGGCTATGATATTGTAAATTATTGAATGCTGCAGAGAAAATTACTGCACGGTCCTTCTAAAAATACCTACCCATGTCATAGTCATGCAGACCTTCAAAAGGTTTATTGAGAAGGACTGGGAGATTAATTTCCGTTAAATATGCAATTTCCTTATTAAAAAAAAAAAAAAAAAGTTGTAACTTAAATGGTGCTGTTAAATCTAAGGTAAAAATAAAGGGGCATCACATGAACTCAGGGTATGTGCTCAGTGCAAGAATTGCTAGACTTGAGCAACTCCAGAGCTGTAATGTTGCACCTATAGCAAGGCCTTCACCATTGCCTGAATTGCAGAGAATTGACCACCTCTCCCCAGAGAATTGCCCATTGGGTGAAATGTGCCTCATGAAAAACACCTCAGGTATTCCTGGCAGCAGCAGACAGGTTCCAGGGAGGGTTTGGGAGAGGAGTGGTTACCAGTGTGACTGTGCTGAGCACTAGTTGCCTGGCTGGTTTTCCTCTGTAAATGCCAACCACCGGCTCTTCATCCCACATGGAAGGCAGGCACTGCTCGCTGGCAGCTGAGTGAGCTGCCTTCAGCCTCTGGCCATGACAGGACTCTGAGTGGATGGGCAGAGAAGCACCTTTCCTTCAGGCAATCCCTGAAGTTGTGTTAGCAATGAAGGATGCTTTATTTTTACCACTGTAGTAGCCAGGCATCTGGGCTTCTTGAAATGGGAGCAGGGCCTCAAGTCCCTGTGGTGAGCAGAATCCCCAAACTCTCATTCCACCCACCTCAAGTGGCCTTTTTGTAATTTTAATCTGACGTGGAAGGCCATTAGTCCATGTGAGCCTGTGGGTCTTAAAGACTTTCCACACCAATTTTCCGACTGTAAGTAATGGTTTTGTAAGTCCTTGGCTGTGGGACCTCAGTGAAAAAAGCATTTCACAAACAGGCCCATCGCACACCCCAAGCGTCTCCTGACGGGTTTCCTCGGCTGCCCTGCGCTGCCTCCCCTCCTCCCTCCCACTCCGTATGTGGTTTCATTTAAAACGATGGTGAAAGATGTGAAAGAAGATACACACAGCAAGATGTAAACCCCTCCAGTCTGTCAGCGTGCCTCAGGGAAAAAAAACCAACCCCCCACGGGCGGGGTGTTGTAACCTGAGAGTTAGCTAATTCAGTATCTTCAAAATTAGGGTTTAGCTTTGGTAGGCAGCGAGAGGCTTGGATGGTGATCCGAGGTTTCATTAACAGGCACGCTCCCTGACCATGGCAGCATTGGGATCTTGGCCCCAACCCTTCATCAGGCTCCCTCCTCCTGCAAAACCAGCTGGAAATTTGAAGAGGTTCACAATGCTTTACATTTTGATGGCACTTCTTTAATTCAGACACCATCTAGGCATTAAAAATTAGACCCCTTGACGTTCTTGCTCTGAGTAGAGCTACATGGCAAATGGATTTTCCAATTTGTTGAGGTTTTGGGAAGCAAGCAAAAGAAATTTTTTTCTGTGTTGGAATGAAAAAAAAAAAAGCAGAATTGTTTTTGGGTCATTTGAAACATTTTCAATATATTCTAAACACTTCATTCAGATTTCAACCCCTTATAATGTAATAGAAAGTAGAGTCTATTTTAAAGAAAGTAATTTTGCAGGAAGAAACCAAACTTCTCAGCGGATGTATGGAAACAGACCATTTGAATCTTAAAAAAAATATTTCCCTAAATTTTTCCAGTAAAGAAATATTTTCATAATGACTATGATTTTATTTTTAAACTGTTTTATTAAAACAAGAGCTTTTCTAAAGAAAACTAGAAATCCAGTGGATACTTGGTTTAAGCTCTGATTTCTTGACTTCTCAGGCTGTTCCCCTTCTTATTCAATTAACAACCATGTCTAAGTGCAATCCCATGGTTGTCCTTTATTTATTTATTTTTTTTTCCCAGGGAAGCATCTTGCATCCAACACAGTTATAAAAATCTCCTTAGTTTTCCCTTTTTCTGGGGGACAGCTTCAGGCATCAGCCTGTGACTGTTGAAATTCCCTGGTTGATTTCAGAATATTTTGTGACAAAAGTTTAAGGAAAACTCTGATGCATTTTCATGGAAATGTTCCTATTTTAACCAGTTGGTATCTTGTAACAAAGAACATTTTGTCAAAGCCGTTCCTGTCCCATTTCCCTGCCTCCTACCTTGATTAGGTTATTAAAAGCCAGAGACACAACACCTGTACAACTGGATAACAGCATTTCAATAGCCTAGTACATGGATAAAATCTGAAAAAGATTAGGAGAAAACAGGGAGATGGCTGTTATTTTTGAATGAGGTGGGGGAACACGTTCCCAGCCCTGAAGATACAAGATCTGCTCTTTCCTGTGGTGTTTCCGTGGGGGCTGCCACATCCCATCAGAGAAATCACCCAGGTCGATGAAATTTGTGAAGCTGCCCAGCGATGGCTCTGCATTGTGAGTAAAGACAAATTAGCTGGCAGTGTGTTAGCACATATTTCACTTGTGTCATGGTGTAATAATGAACCTTGTATCAAAGCCTGCTACACCATCTGAGTTTTATATGCCCCATTTCCTACATGTTCTGAACAGTGGAACCAATTTATAATGTAATGATTTTTCCATACATAATTTCTTTCTTATGATTTCCATAACTCGGGAGTTTTTACTACAAGTACGGCTGAAGGCAGCCTCGTAAAGGATATGAAAAGATGGCTGGCTAAAGTGTCTCATAAAAAAGTAGCTCGAGCGATTTGCTAGTGGCTCTCTGTGGGTTTGTCTGTGCCTTGGATTTTGGGCCATGCCAGGAACCAGCAACCTGCATTCCCAACCGCCTTGACACCGCCAGCCTTTCCCACCGGGCTGATTGCGGGCGGGACACGGGCAAGCGGGGACTGCAGGAAAGGGGGATCTTGGCTACCTCTGCTCATTCACTGGCCAACAGGGAGGAATAGAAATTTACTCCTGCTTTAAGCCAATCTGAGGCTGTGTTGATGAAGTGGCTGGGAAAGCTCAGAGCGGAGCCAGAAGTGAGAGTACGTGCCCTGCTCTTCAGCTGGACTCCATCTCCTGTCAGAGATAAAAATAAGCTGTAAAAGCAGCTGGGTCTTAAAACGCTGTTTTAAGAAGATGCTGTTTGCTCTGTAGCTTTGCTGGGTGCAGTTAATACAGAGCCAGATTGTCTTTTTTGTGCTACACAAGTGGCTGGGGTGCGTGGGAGGTGACAGTACCTGCTCCTGTTCTCTGACATCACTTTGTGAGCATCTTGGGGTTGGTGGGTACAAACCCACCAGTTTTAGACACGTGAGACAATTTAGCTATAAAAGACATCCTTTTATCTATGGAGAGAAAAATATAGGAAAAGAAAAGAAGGGGTAAACCCCAAAATTTTCATCTCAGCCATTTCAACACAAAATCCTTACAGTTTTTTGTTTCCAGTTTAAGTGGAGTTGTCATTTAAGCAAATATTAAAAAGGAAAACTTTCAACACTGAAGTACTTCATTTTAGGCTTGAACAAAAAGTGTAGTTTGACCCCAGTGAAAATTTTGCTTATGTCTTAATTCCCTTGCAGCTGCTTGATTAGCTGATGCAAGTAATTTGCCTGTTCTCTCCATCCTTGTGCAGGAGGGTGCTGAGGGTAGAGGCACCTGGCCTAAGAAACACCAGTTTTATAAAACCGTGGTATTACATTCTTTGATTTCTGTCCTTCATATTTTTGCTTATCTTCCATCAAGGTCAGCTTAAGAGTTTACTTGTCTTCTCTCTTTACTTGACAAGCATCCCTACATATGGTTAGGCTGAAAAAAGTTTTAAGTTATTTTTCTGTACAAAGTCCCCAGGTCCTAGTGACTGCATATCAGAAGCGTACCCTGCCAGGCCTACAATGTGATCATGTCACAGGTAGAAGTCAAGAAACTGTCCATTTAACACATCAGATGATTCAAGTTTTGCCCACACCAGCAAGTATCACAGAAAACAAGTTAAGATTGTGGCAGATGAGTACACATAAATATTGCTTCATGTTGCTGTCTCCCTTTTTTGTTTCCGAAGTTTCCTTTGGAAGAGGGAAGACTTTAATCCACGTTCTAACCAAAAGGTTGTTTATTCAGTGAAGGAGGAATTATGTGTTGCTAAGAACAACCTTCTGAGCATGGATGTGGTCACACAGTGATGGTGATGTGCTCTGGGAGCCGGTGGAGCTCCAGTTGTGCCTGAGCAGATCTGGAGCCCCAACAGACCCTGTGTGATGGGTGAGCAAAAGCACAAGTGCCTTAAAGAAAATACAGGGTCCTAAGTAATGTTCTCTGCTCTGTTTAGAGGTGTGAACAGTGTGCCTGTCTAAATCGGGAATTACTCCTAACTGACACATCTGCTGGATGTTAATGAGGTTCTTTTCCTAGAAATGTATTTCTTTTTATCTGGAGAAATCAGTATTGTGGGTTCACGCCACGTGGCTTCTGTCTCAGCTGGATAAATAGCGTGAATCACTTTTCCCTTTCAAAGCCTCTCAGCCACTCAGCTCCAAATACCCATTTAATCTGACTTTATATGTTAATAAATCACTCAGGATAATTAAGCATTAGCTCCACGTGCCAGCAGAGTGCTGGGAAGGCGAATGTGTTGATGCAGTCCTGTGTCTTACAAACCCTTTCACACTCGAACCACCTTTCCTGGGGCACTTGGAGCCCAGCACTGCTGGGGCTGAACTGGGATCCTGTGCCAGCTCAGGACTGGCTGCTGAGTGAGGATGTAACCCCTGGGGATCAGCAATAGCTGTGGCTGTTTGCAGGATGAAGAGCAGGTCGCTCAGTGTGCTGAAGGAGGAAAAGTCCTGGGCTCAAGGTTTGCTGGTCACAGAGGTGGCTGGAAGCCTTGCTGTAGCTCAGGCTGAATGAAGGGTACAGTTGTTCTTTGCTGAACACAGGTGAGGTCTGGACAGCTGATCCTGTGTGTCCTGGTTGTGTTTGTGCAGAGCCACGCTGGGGTCATGTGCCTGTGATTCAGAAATTCAGAAACCCCCCAGCCTGGCACTGTGGGAGCGCTCAGGAACTGACTGGGTGGGTTTATGTACTTCATAGCTGTTCCAGTCCTGAGTTAAGATGCATTTGCAGAGCCACAGTGAAAGCCTGTAGGACACAGACAGGTTTTCTGAGTTACCCGAGCTGCCCTGAAATGAAAATTTACCTTCTGTATTTTAGGGTCCCAGGCAAGCTGAGCACACCTTGAGCTCTGGCTGTAGCAGCCAGTTCAGTGTCAAACACAGCTTGACAGTCAGTAGCTGTTTGTCTTCCTCATCCTGCATCTTTGCCACAGGTATTTGAAAAAGGGCATAACCTGCCCTTGAACTCTGTCTGGCCTGTGCTGTTTAGCACTGGGCAATTAATGGTTCATTTTTCAGAGATCCTGTGTGCTCTGCTTCATCTTGAGTGTCTGAAGACTCAAGCTGTAACTGTGGCCACAGCAGCCTCTGGATTGGTGTGTGCCTCTTACCTCCAACCCCAAAAGCTGTGGGTGCAGAGTGGTAGGTTGTTTTTTAGTCTGAAACCTTTCTTTAGTATCATAACCCCCTTGCTCCTACCCCATGCTCTTTGACTTTTCTGTGAGCAGAGATTTATACACAGGAAATAGAGAATATGACATTTTGTTTGTGCCTCTGTGTATGTGTAATATCTTAAATATAAAACTAGTTGCCACTTAATTATACAGGCTAAAGACCTTCATTCAGTGAGTTGTATACAATTTATGGGTCTCAGGTCTCCCAGACACACATTACAGCTGTGTGGCAACACCCAGGTGACTAACATTCCTTTTTAATTTAATTTCCTTACACAAATAGCTTCATTAAGGATCTGTTATTTGGGCAGAGAAAATGCTATTTGAATAGGTCAGACTAAGCCACTGAATTTAGGACCCTGCTACTGTTCCTGCTGAGAGCAGCACCAGACCTGGGTGTTTGACCCTCCTGCTCCACTGTTTGCTTTCACCTTCAGAGCAGGAATCTCTCCAGCAGAGGTGGTGGACTTAATTCAAAGCTAAGTCAGTGTGCAAGCTAGGACTGAAGTTTTTAAGCTTTAAGTTTATTTTGGAAGCAACACCAGGGAGGATGTTCTCAGTCTGCTAGTCAAGATCAGCCCCTTTGCCAAGATTTCCCATTTGTTCGTGTGTCTCTCTTGGATAAAAGAAGTTCAAATGGCTTGTGAAATTCATTCACACAGCACCTAGAAAATCGTTTCCCATCTCTGAGTCTTTAGTTTCATGCCTGGAAACAAATGGAAATCAATTGCTGAAGTCCTTGGGAAGCTGCTTGGGTCACCTCTAGGCATTGCTATCCTACTTTCCTTTATCATGCAGTATAGATGGCTTAGGACTCATGGAACTCAGGGCCCAGGCTTCAGGCATTAAAAAGGAGGGAGAAGACATGGAAATGAATGAAGAGATATCTTTTCATTCCCTGAATCCAGATTTGCAACACTTGTACTGCATTCCTGCTGTCAAAATACTTGCTCTGTTTGCAAAGGCAGATTAAGTCAAAACTAACTGATCATGGAAAAATTACTTTCAGGTTCTTATATTTGGGAGTTTTTCCCTGATACAGCATTAACTTATCCCTTTCACATGAGCAGAAATATAATTTACATCTCAAATTAACATAAAGATAATTTTCTGAGGTAGCCAAGATTTTTTTCCCCTGAGAACTGCCACCACATTGCCAGCCTCCAAACCTCCCTCGTCTGCCAAAGCTGCCAAACATTGCCAGAAAGGTGAATATTGCCAATGGCTTTGGCATTTCCAGGCTATGTCCACAAGATACCATCAAAAGTAGGTTCTGAGAACACGGGAAGATGTGAGGGAAATTGGACACTTACACGGCTCTGCTCCCTTCCATGACATTGAGTAAACGTTTGTAAGTGGTATAAACACTCTTCATCCAGGACATGAGCCAAATCTGAACTGTCTGCAGGTAGGACAGAGCACTCTCAGCAGACACTCTGTTTCATCAATATCTATTATGCAGAAGCATCTGATTTTTATTACTCTCTGGGTTAGTACATGGGGCTCCCAGGACTATCACCCTGAATGTGTTGCAAGGCATAGGAATCACTGCTTCTTAAAACACCGGCCAAATGTAAATCTTACCAAACCCTTTCAAGATGGGTGGTCTTGCCTTGTTGGACACAGGCTTTTGCTTTTCAGCAGGGAAAGGGTTGAGTGATGATTATCTCTCGCTTTTTCCCATTCTGTTTCTTTTCGTGATAAATAAAAAGAGCCCTGCTCGAAGTGATTGCTTTTTAATGATGCATGTCAGACGTGAAAGCAGTATCGCTCCTGTTTGAAAAGGGCATGTAATGTAACAAGCTGGCTGAGTTTCATTCCCAAATCACCACCATTCCCTCTATCAGCACAGAAATAAATGAGTTCTCCTTGCTTGTGGAAGCTGGGGGGGCCATACCTTGCTGGATATTACCTCCTTGTTCTCTCTGGGGAAAAAGGGTTATAAAATAGCAGACACCCCCCCATTTTTTATTTTTTTTTTCTTTTCTGATTGCCAGACGACCTCCATGTAGAAAATATGTGTGATCCCTGAATACATGTCCAAGTAATTAAATTTCTGTGGGGCTCATAAGGCCATTAATAACTGTGCTTGCCCCCCATGGGGTCTGAGCTTTAGTTTGGGTATTGCTGACCCTAAATAATAGATTGAGCCATGTGGACAAGAAAATCCTAGAGGCAGCTAAGCCTGTGAAGAAGTTCTGAGTAGGTGTTTTATGTTGTCTCATGGTTATTTATGGTGGACACCAGTGACTGAGTCAGTGACCAGTGACAGTCACTGCCAGTCTGTGTTAAGTGGGAATTAAAATGGGTTAGTAGGAACTGCTATGGGGGGCTGCAAAATGCTGCAGCCAAAGGGAGGAGGTGAAGGCTACCCAGGGAGGTGTGGATGGTTAATGCAGGTATGGATGGTGAGCATATTTGCTTTTTTGACTAATTGCCCTGTGCCACAGGTGGAAGATAAGCCTGGGCTTTATTTGAACCATGAGTGTTTGGAGAGCAGGTCACAGAAGATACCCAAAGAGGCAGAAATATGCTATACCCCTTCATCCTTCACATTCAGTGCACAGCCTCCCAGAAACCAGGATGCTTTCCAGTGCATTATCCAGTCCAATTTGAAATGACCAAAGCGGTGAACCAACACTTCCCCTGGCAGCTTTTTAGGATGTTTTCTTCTCCTGCCCAACTCATATTTCCCATTTCTTTATTTCAGCTCATTACTTCCTTTTGCCTGGCTGAGGGCAAATGTGTTTCACCACTAAAAAGCCCACAGCAATCAGGGCTTTGGTCATGTACCATTAATCCCTGGAGCACAGCATTGCTTGTTCACCCTCTGCTGCATGGTCCAGGAGAGAGTGAATGATTGACACTGCTCGTAAATGCTTATAGTGTTAATTCTTTAATATCTTGCTAATTTTAATTCACTCTGTTCAGGATTGGGAGGGGTGTGATAACAGTTTCTAGACAGAATACTGCTGCTTATCACTGCTGGAAACATGCCTCTCCTATCATGTTTTTCAGCCTCAAGGCATGGAACAAAAATGAAGGCTATTTTCGTATAAATAAACACCAAATTGCAGAGAGTTCTGCATCTTTGGTGGCCAAGAAAAGGGATCTGTGTGCTGGAATCTGCTCTGTGAAGTAGGCATAACCTTTCTCATGCCCCTTATTATATGCAAAGGTTTTGCCTAGCTACTTAAACCCAGCCTCAATTTTAGAAGGCCTTTTATGCACTGGAACCCTTTGGCATTTGAGCCTCAGCCTTTGCCAAGCACTTGGGCAGGTGGAGCATGTGAGGGCCACGGGCTGCCTTACACCAGACAGTGCTTACACCAGACAGCCAACTCATTTTGGCTCTGCTGGAATGTGCTCAAAAGAAGCCCAAAGAAGGTGGCTGTGTTAGATTCATTTGCTCCCTCAAAATAAAACAGACCCTGCTTGCACTAAACCACCCTTTGGCGAGTGTATGATGTCCTCTGCTTGTGGGCAGGAGTGGAATGGGCTGAACAGCTCAGGTGTTGATTGAGATAGAATTGATGAGCTGGTGGAAGCTGGAGGAATCTCATTCCAGCTTTTGGTTTGAACTCGTGTTCCTGGGCTGCGTTTCTCAGTCATGGCATTTCTCAGCAGATGGCTCTGTGATGCTGAATTTTCATTTTCACAGTGCTCCATGTCAGCATCGCACTCGAGACCTGGATTTCCGGATATTGCAACCCCTGTCAAAACCACCAAACTTGTGCCAGCATTTTGAATGTGGTGCTTAGAGCTGAGGGTGTGTTCAGGGAGGGCAGTGGTCAGCAGGAAGTTCAGTTCATGATGGTTTGAACTGAAATTCATTCATCTTGATGAGATGCTCAGTGAGATGAGTATCCCTTACATGAGTGGAGAGAGCCCTCCGACAGGTTTATGGAGATGAAAACACAGATGAGTTCATGCCTGGCAAGTTGGATAAAGAAATCATTCTTTCTGTCTCTATTTTTGCTTCCAATTTGCAACTAATCATAGATTTCCTTTGTATTTTTTAAAATATCCATTTTTAGCCTAATTGCAGACAATAAATCAAACCCTAAAGTAAGCAAGAACATCTGACTGTCAGCAGTTGCAAGGGGGAGACATGACAGCAAACTGGCCTGGCTATCCAAACTTACATTTTTAAAAAATATGTGGAAAACGGTGGGATGTGATGAGAGATGAATTCCATGGGTGACCCTGTACTTTTCTTTCCCTTTGAACAGCATCTTGCAAGCACCAGGGTTAAAGAAAACATTATTTAAAAACCAGGCAGGGAAAGAAAGACCCACTGGGCAACACTGACTTGTAGCTAACTGGGCTGCAAAACTTCAGGAGGTTATTTTGTCATCTACTTGCTTCAAGAACAACTGAAGATGGCTCTGTTTGGAGAGGATGCTGGGACTTGTTGGAGTTGAGGTACCCCTGGCATTGTGGCCACTGTTGAACACGACAGAATCCAGCAGAAATCTTCTGCTCCTGAGCCCAGGTGGCAGTAAATTGTACTTAGCAAAGCCTGCAAACCAAATACCTACAAACCTGAGGGGCAAGCCATGAAATATTCATGAAGCCTTTCTTATGAAAGAGGCTTATTCATGTGTGTGTGTGTATGTGTGTGTGTGTATATATATAAAAATATATGTGCACACTTTTGAAATCTATTCAAACCAAATAAGACTTTTTTAGTCACCTTGCATAAAATAAGAAAGCAGATGACTTCGGTTCTCCCTCTATTATACAGTCATCAGGAGACTGAAATAGCTCTGGAAAAGGAGCCTCTGGTGCTCTGCCTTCCAAAGGCATGTGCCTTTCTGGGGCTCTGCTGACGTTTTGGCGGAGCAGCTGCTCTGGGGGAAATCACTTGCTGCTACCTTGATGTAGTAAATCAATCACCCTTTGTAATTTATCACCTTCTTTGCAAAAATAATGAGTAACTGTTCAAATGTATCAAGGGACAAAGCTTTTAAATACCCTGGGAATGGCAGTGGAGGAGGCCAGGCTGTGACCATGTGCTTGCTGCTGACACCTCTGCCCTCTCCACACATGCCATGGGAGCACTGTTCCCATCTCATCCTGTCCTGCCCAGGCTAGGGATGTGCTGTAAATCAGGCTGGTGACTCCAGGACAGCTGGGAAACCCAACAGAAAATCCCTAGGTAGTGAGCCCAAACCACGCCAAAACCCAGTTCCTTTGCCAAGAACTTAAACTCAGAGAGAGCATCTTCTGTGCCTGCTGTGCCTATACTCCATCTGTCAGTAAATATTTCAACTTTTTCACTATCATTAAAGCCCTTTCTGGAATCAAGAAAGGAGAGATAGAAGACTGCAAATAATATCCTGCAATGTAATGTAAATGATGTAATGTAAATAATGAGATTATTGCAGGAGTTTTGCTTGATGCCAGAAAATAGCTTTAATTAGACTCACATTTGTCTTTTGAAGCAAAATCATTGAATTTAGAAAAGAGCCTTTTATTCTTATCCATATGAAAACATACAAGAATCTTTGTGGTTACATTTGCCAAAGTGGCTTTGGCATTTTTTTTCTGAGAAACTTCTGAGCTGCTGAATGCTGTCCATATATTACGACAGTGACAGAAGTAGTAAATTAGGAAGTGAAATTGCTGGTGACTTTAATAGGGAATAAACAGCTTATTCTATTTATGTTCGATTCCACTGAGAAATTCTGCCCGGCTACCTTCTTTTATTCCAAAAATGTCAGGTACCAGAGTGTTTTAGCCGCATGTATCAACATTTTGTCTCTTGATCACAAGTGTAAGGGTCTATTCTCCTTATTCAGCATCATTCTAGCCTGGCACAGGTTGCCCTTTGCACCTTTGTGAGTGGTGGAGAACTGTGCACGGGGGAGAAGAGAGGAGGAGCTGCTTCTCTGAAAGCTCGGCAGTGCAATTTGCCATGGCCTCACTTAGCTGAGTTTCTTTTTAATCTTCTGTGTTTCTTTCTGGCCCCTGTCTTCATAGACCTCAGCTGGTGAATACTTGAGGAGTTGTTTTAATGTGTGCTAGCCAGAGATATGTCAAGCTGCTCGCTAATTAATATATAGTAAATTCTGCGGGAAGAAACCGTTCCTCGGTGTGTTTGATGCAAGTTCAGACAGAATTTTCAGTTCCCATGGGAGCTGCCCTGCTCGCTGCAGAGACATCTCGGCTGTGCTGCATTTTGGTTCCCCTCCCCAGTGCATGGCCAGGGAGAGGGAGCAGAAAGCTCCCTGCTGCAGTGAGAGGATGGGCAGAGCTGCCAGCTGGGGTCTCTCCTGGCTCAGGTTAGCTGTGCAGAGCCTGCTGGCACAGCTCGTGGGGTTTGTGCTTTTATCCCGTTTTTCAGAGACAGCTCCCTGGAATGGTGCTGTGGGGTCAGGCTTGGTGAGGTGGTGAAGGTCTCTGGCAGATGGAGGAGGTCCTGGTGCTTTCTTGAGTAGGGGAGCAGAGCTGGATCACTAATGTGCAGTGGAGGCTTGTTCCAGTCCTTGGCCCAAACCAGTGTTTTAGCTTGGGCAGAATTATTCCATTTCAAGAAACCCAGAATGATTGTTCCCAGTGTTTTAAAACCACACCTTCCCCCAAAGCAAAACCAAACACTACCATGACTACATCTGTCAGATGGAGGTGCTTCCCACGTGGTTTCCATTTTGGTGGGAAGTAATCTGTTCCTTTTTACTTTCTTGCTGCTGATGGCAGCAAAAGGGTCTGAATGAAGAGTATGGAGCTCCCATAATGTGCAACCTGACGTGGATGTGTCTACACAGAACTGGAGAAGAGCAGGATCAGGGAAGAGCATAGTAAACTGAATTTGTGAAGTAAATTCTTTCCCTCACCAGATGGGATCAGGGCTTTAAGGATCATGCTTGATGTGGCTTCAGAAGTGAATTTCCTTGCACACCTCCTCATTAGCTGCCATCAGGTACTTAGGCAGGGCTCTCAATGGCTCTGGTGATTTCCTTTCCCTCCCCAGGTATTCTTGCACTCGCATTCCAGTCCACAGGCTTAATATCTTCATCATGTTTTATCTGTGGCCAAGTTTGGCAGCCAAACATTTGCTCTCACCTGCTTCTTCATTTGTTTCACGTGCACTCCTTTTGCAGAGAAAATATCACTGGCAGAAGCAGTGTCTGACATCACTGTGCCTGGGGTCTGGTTATTTATCCCTCATCACCTAGAAGGTATCTAGGACAAACAGTATTGAACTGGAACTGGCACATGTACCTTTTATAACCTCTTCATTTTCTTTCAATGCCCCAGCCTTGGGCTGTATTTAACATGAAGCTCTGGGAACTGTGTTCATAAACCAGATACTCAGCTGTTGTAAGTTACTGTAGCTCCATTACAGGCAGTGATACTGGGCTGATTTATAGTAGCTGACCTGTGCAGGAGCCAAGGAGAACACATATAAATGGCAGACATTCCAATAACTAAATTAAGCATGGGAAAATGCAGGCTAGCTCCTTGGAAAATTTTCCTAACCAGGTCTGTAAGTGCCTGGAACAGGTACCCAAGCGAACTGTTGGAAAGTTTGCCTTTTGTGTGTGTTGCAGTATGGCAGGGATGGAGTGTTTGGAGAGCTAGGAGCTACCCAGAAATATATTAACCAGATGCTGCACATGCCTGGGTAGAGCATAGTAATAAAATGACTTCACTGCTGAGAAAAGAGCTTGTACTGAAAGCTGGCCAGTTTGTGGGTATTTCTGCCCCAAGTCACAGCTTTTGCTGTGTGCACCTCTGGGTGCTGTTGGGCAGAGCTGATGACAGCATAAATACAAGATAAAGCTTATCAAACCAGGTCTGGGCAAGGACCTGTCTGGTTCAGCTCACAGAAGCACATATCTAGGAGGATACACAGACACTGTCCACATCCCCACCCACCCTCTGATGGTCTACAGCTACCTCAGATGAAGGCCATGCTTGTATATAATAAGGCTGGATGGCTTTTCCCTGAGATCTGAGACTTAAGGTATCTGTTTGCTCAGCCTCCCAGCCCATGCTGGCACTGTGCTCCACCACTGCATTGTGGTGTTTTGTTCAGCTGTCCATGTGGTCCATGTCCATGAGTGGTGGCAGCCCTCTGGCACATCACACAGCCCAGCTGTCACTCCCTGGTATGAGGTAAGGGCAAGCTTGGTTTGTCCATCTCACACATGCTCAGTTGCAGTTTCTGCTGTTTGAAATGAATACAAATTCAGAATTCACTTGTGCTGAGCTCTGTATGTTGTATTCCAACATCACTCAAGCAGATGTTGGAATTGAATGCAGAAAATGGTGGGAGGATGCCTGAAGGTGATTCTTGCCTGTGCTCTTCCTCATGCCAGCAGCTATTGCTTCTGTCAGGATCTTTGCCATAGTCACTACTTTGCTGCATGTTTAAACCATTCAGTGTGGATCTCTGCTGGTGTTTCATCATCCATTGTGCCAGGAGGAATTTTGGTGCTGGGAATTTCTCCTACTGGACACTGGTGTACCTGAAGTGTGTCCCAGGAGCACTGCCAGGCTCTCCTGCTGCTTCATTACAATTCCCAGGGTTTCTTGAAGGAGCACAACTTCTTTGGTGCCAGCACTAAACACTCAGTGTTAGGAAGACTTGGGGGGTTTGTTCAGTGCTCCTCATTGAAATGTCTGCTGATGCCCAGACATGGTGCAGAGATCCTTCAGAGGTCTGAACCCAGCAGAACTCAGCCTGGCAAGCAGCACATGCATGCCCAGGCCTCTCAGGCTGTGTAATTAGTAAATGAGGCTAAATGAGACCAGTAGCACCATGCAGGGGTGTTCATCTGGCCTAGCTCCCCACCAGTGTGGGCTGTTCCAGGGGCACTTCATTTCTCATTCCTTCTCTAGGCTGGGCAGCAGGCAGGCAAGTTCTGGAATAACAAATGCTGAAAGAGGACTGGGCTATGTGAGCTTTAGGAAATAAGGCAGAGAATGAAACATGGCCCATTAACCTGCCAGAAAAGATACATGGAAGACATAGGAATGACTCCTAAACCACCCTGCTAGAACATGAGAATTTTTTTTTTTCCTAAACTGATTTCCTTATGAATTATTTTTTTACTGCAAAATAACTACCAAGAAAAGTATGTTTTAGTTATTCACAGTGACCTTTTAAACTTGCAAGAGAACTGCATATTTTCTGAGGCCCCATGTAGGGCCTATTAATAATTATGCACTCCCACTGAGCTCCATTGATTAGTTTGGGTCCTATTTCACACTGTAAAATGAAAAAAAAAAAAAAAAGTCCCTAGTGTTTGTGTATGTTTTTTTCTTTTTATGTTCAGCTCTCCTCGGCTATAGATCAAGTTTTGCTCTTAGCACAGGTTTCGGCCTATGTTGATGTGTTGCTTTGCTGTGGGCCCCAAAAATCAGGGAAGAGGCAAGACTGGATGGCAGGAGAAGGGGGACAAGGTCTGCCTCGTGATCCAGCAGCAATAGCAGAGTTCAGCTGGGGAGATAAGGGGCAATGTGAGTGACAAGACCATGCATTAGTATGCTACAGCCCCACTCATGCCTACACTTTCATTTCTGCTAGCAAACATTTCTTTGTGAATAAATCTACTTTCTTGGCAATGCTGTGTGAGTGCTTTAGTTTCATTAAAGAGCCTGGAAACACCCCAGTGGTTCAGGCTGAGATATATAATACTGCTAACACAGATTTGTTTCATAACCCACAAACTATTAAAAATATTAGTGTCCTCTCGGGAGCTGCCTTTCAAGATTCCCTTTCTCTTTCTCACTTTCAGAGCGGGGCTAAGACAGCCAGCAATAATGCAAAGCAAGCTCAATTTATTCAGCTAAAAAAATAGATAACACCGTATTTTACTACTTCTGAGCGCTTTCTTCATCTGAATGTTGCTTTGTGTTGCACTTCTTATCCAATGTAAACAGCCATAAAGGAGAGTTGCTGAGACAACATGTGGACATTTCAAAAGGTAGACTTTACCCGTCCAAAGGGAGATGACTTTTTGTTGGTAGTGAATTTAGTCTGGGACTTTGTAATGGGATATGTTGGTCCCTTCAAGACTGAGCAGGGAGCTCCAAATCCCTTCAGGACTGAGCAGATCTGGGTATGTGTTAGGGGTCTTTATTCCACCCAGCTGACAAAGAAAGTAATAACTGAAAGAAAGGTTAATGGTCCCTGGAGGGAACTCGGGAGGTGAGTAGGTCCAGTGTCTAAGGTGAAGGCTTTGGGAAGAAGGGGAGAAGAGGTCTCCTGGGAGCCACAGCCAGCAGGGCTGTGAGTCTGGAAGCAAGGAAAGGAGGCTGGCTCCAAAACTGTTCTGTCAGCCAAGCTTGCTCCGGAAGATAGAGGTGTCAGCAGTTTCTCCGTGGTGGCAAGACCTCTACCAGCTTAAGTTTTACTGTCTGTGCCAGAGCTGTGTTTTGGGAAGGAATCTGGAACGTTGATGGGGACATTAAGAGGAAGGAAACTCCAGGAGGTACATCAGGGTTTGGTGTTGAGTTTTGCTAATGCACTTTTTAGGGTGTTTTTATGGGCTTTGCCACTGGGCATCCAGGGAGGAGATGAGCCAAGGAGGACAAGGAGCCCAGAGCTGTGGGGTGTGGGTGTGTGGGTGTCCAGAGCATCTGACAGCATCTGAACTGCTGCACAGTCTGTTAGAGGTGGTCAGAAAAGCCCATATATCAGGAGATAACAGCACAACCTTTAACTTGGAAGTTCAGTTAGGCACAGTGAACATAAGCTGTAGTCTGGCTCCTCAGAGAGTCAGAATTGGGTGGAAATTGTTTCAAAGAGCTCTTCTTACACAGCTTCTGTTATTAATGTCCATCACAATGGCACCAAGAGGTCTCACTGCCATCAGAGCCCCCCTCCCCATCTGGTTTCTGCTGACTGCTCACGTAGCACAGGCTACTTCTATCTAGTTAAGGAAGAGTAAAAGCAAAGCAGGCTCTTTGATTTACAGAAAGGGGATGAAGCACAAAGAGAAGCAATAACTTGCCCAAAGTCATGCAGGGAGCCACAGACAGAACTGGGAACCGTGATGTAGCTCTCTCTTTCATCCCAGTCAGCATCCTACCCACAAAATAATCTAGTTTAGTTCTGCTGAAAAAGCAAAATATATAAATATTTGCTTAAATCTACCTACTTTGCATAGCAACCTGATTCATGTAAAAGTTTTTATATAAGATTGGCAAGTCAGAGCTTGAGAGCTTTTTTCTGGGTCGTTTGAAGAAAGTGTGAAGAAACTTCTGAACTGCCGAATCCAAATCTGAACCAAATTTTCCCCTCTTTGAACTCTGCTTATTGCAGACTGTAATAACATTCATCCACATTTCACAGAGTATCCTTGCAGATGGGAGGAAATACAGTAGCACTGTTTGACACAGAAGAAATTAGATTTACGTGAAATTCCCTTTCCCTGTGTCCCTCACTTTATTTCCAACAGACCTACAGTTAACAATCAGCAGTGTTTCACTTTCAGACAGTGTGGTTTTCATTACAGAGGCTAAGGGAGTTTAAAATACTCTCGGAGCACACAGCATACATAACATCCTACCCCGTTCCTTTTGATTTCCCTTTGCGGCACTTGCGTTACAGATGCTGTGCAGAACATGTTAGAGGACAGTGCTTTTATTTGCCATCATTACAAGGAGGAAATATATTTAGAGACATCTGTTCAGGCTCTTTGATTTCAGCTGACTGTAAGACATCTTTGATGAGGAGTTGGATTTGGAGCAGGGTTGTGTCAAAGCCTGGCAGGCGTGCACGTTGGGGGAATATGGCACCGCAACAGCCCCCAGCCTAATCGGCAGGTGTGGACAGCACGGCTTCACCAGGAGGGGGAATTTCAGCTCTCACCTTGTCAGAGTTACCTTTCCCCAGTGGGAAGTTCAGCTCTGTGTTGTTTTCACGTGGGGTCACCTCCAGAGAAACCCCAGTGTGGGGAGTGATCCCGAGCACTGGAGGTTTCCCCACGCACGGCGGCGTGGCGGAGCCTTCCCTTTGCCAATGGAAGTGTAGGCATCCTTCTTTTGCCACATTCAGAGCCCGAAATAAAGAACAAAAATGAAGCATGCTTTTCCTTGGAGCTAGGGTACTTTAGGAGGTGCTACAGAGACTGAGCTGAACAGAATTGTGGGCCTTCTTCCAAAGAAATGTAAGAATTTTCAAAGACAATACTGGAGCTTTGGAGGAGCTCAGAGGGTTTTCGAGTATAATCCCTGTCTGTTGGCTGTTAGAGCCATGCTGGGGTAAAATCTAGGAGTGGTTGTTCTTCTCATGGGAGCTGAGACACGTTCACACATTGGTTTATACCTTGTTTCTATAACATCTTCTAACATGATGGCAAGACTTGTAGTGGTGGGGTTTCTGTGGCCATGAAGGGCTTCTTCTGACTCTCCTTCTGATTTTTAGGCTGTATTACTGTCAGCTGCTCTCAGACTGATGGAAAAGGGAAAAAAAAAAGATCTTAAAGTAGTATATAAATGCAGTTAAAAGCTTTTATTTCATTTCTATACAATTTGAGTTTATATCTCTTCTAAAAGAAGAATTTATGTCTTCAAGAAGTTTTCAAAGTTCTGTAAATATAGGTTTGCATTTTTAATTACCACTGGCAGAAAATACTGGAAGCTTCATAACTCAGACTTTGCAGTGACCAGGGATGGTGCAGCTCTTCATAAAGCTCTTTTAGTCTTTAAAGCGCTAATCTCATATATAGTTGCTTATAAAAGCAGGGGAATCCTCAATTAAAATTTATAACCACATTAAACAGTTTCTAGAACGTTTCTTTATAAATAATAAATTAAATCAAATCCATCAAAGTATATAAATAAATGTAATATATATGAAGACATATATATAAAAGTATATGTATCTATATATGTATATTTATGTGTATATATATGGAAATCAGCAACATTACAGCAAAGCAGTATAGGTTGCAGAATTCTCTGGAAAATCCTCTTCAGCAGAATGCCAGGCTGGGTTATGGATCAGGAAAGATCCCTGTGCTAAATGCTTTACAGTGGAGTGAGTTCATTGACTTTAGTGTCAATACCAGTGACATACTGGATACAGCTCATTTTAACTTCCCTGGTGATCAGCTGAGTGCTCGACAGTATAACTTGTTGGGGTTTTCTCTCTTTAACCAATTCTGTGTGTTTGCTGTTTGTTTGATCCATATCGAAGGCCCATTGGCCAAATCTAATATTGTCCATTCTGAGAGACTTTGGCAGGTGGCCAAAGGATCGGGGATTTTTCAACAAAAGTGCAATATTTTCCATTAGAAAAATCCTCTACCATTTTCTGGGAAACTCTGGTACTTAGCTTCCCATGTATCTTCTCTTTGTCATCATTGTCAGGAACTAACTGGCATTTCTCACTGACATTTTTAGAAAAGAATATTTATATAGAAACAATGCAAATAAAAATTCATCGGCAGAAACGGGTGACATTTACAGTATGATATAGCCCTGACATTTTTATGCCACCAGTGGGAATTTTGCCTGTTTGATGACTGATTCTGTCATTCCTCCATCATCCAAGCAGAGCCATTCAACTCAATACAACTGCTTAACTAACATCCCCAGTCTCTCTCTGGTGAAACTCATGTCTGGGAAAGGAGGTGGAATGAATCCCAGTGTTGTGGATAATGAGCAGTGGTGTTGACTGACTGCACTGTGATGAACCTCAGTCAGCACCTTGGTTAGAACAGCAAGGTTTGAACTGCTGAGCTGCTGCTTTGTATGTAACTAATTATGTCTTCCTGTTGGGAGGAATAATTAATTCATAATCTCTATGGAATAGTGACATAGCGTGCTATAGGACCCTGTTACTGCAGGGCTGTCAAAGTCCAGCTCTAGAGATTAAACTGCTCTTTATGCCAAGGATTAGCACAGGTCAACAAAGAAGTCAAGATCTAGAGGTGGATGAGAAAAAAAGTGTTGGTCCAAAACAATTCAGAAAAGGTCAAGCTGATGTTCCTTGGCAGGTGCTGAAGGTGGCAGAGCTTTATTTTCATGTTTTTTTCAGCAGAGAGAACTGCATGTTCAGGCACAAATTTTCAGAGGAATTAGGTTTGCTGCTTTTGATTGGCATGTGTTCTGGGAAGAAAAAGATGAATAATTTGCAGGTGTCAAACTAGTTAGGGCAGCCAGGTAGCCGTCAGGAAGCCTTTCAAGCCAACTTCTAACAAACCCAACCGCTTGGTCTGTAAAGCAACCCACAATTCCTAGTATGCTAAATTTTATAGCCCTTAGGAAAAGGAGAAACACAAACACAGGAAGGGAGGAATGCCGCAGAAACTGTTTTGTTAGAAGGAGGTTGGGTTTCTCTTCCAATGCAGTGCTCTGTATTTTGTTGGTTAGTTTTGACTCTTTTTTTTTTTTTTTCTTCTCCTTGGGGTAAATGGCACATGTATCTGGTTTTGTTTTCTACATGCCAGGTAGTAATTAAAATTAGCAATCTGGTAATCAGTATCTTGGCCTTGGGCTCTAGAAACAGATGTACTAAATAATGCCAAAAGTTGTTTCAAACCAAAGGAGGCTGATGTGACAAGCTGTGCTGAGGCAACTCAGCTGAATTCAGTGCATCCAGTTGACTCATGTGGGAGGGGATGAAGCCAAACATTTCAGTCAGTTCTTGTCACCTCTTGTCCCTGGCAGAAGGTAACAGGTTGTCTGAACTTTGTCATGACTTGGCCTGAATTCACATGAGTAACATCTGATCAAGATCCTGTCCCTGAAGTCCATGGAGATGAACCAAGCCACACACAGTGCAAGCCACCTTCTGCTGATAAAGACATTTCATTTAACTCTTCTGCAGTTCAGCAATGGGTGAGGAAGTGCTGAGGAGATTTTGGTTCTTTGGGAGAAAGCCTGATTGTCATTAGCTTCACCTCACTGAGGTGAGAGAGTGGAGGAAGAAGTACAAGCCCTGTTCCCATCCTGTTCAACATCTCCTTTCTTGAAGAGAAAACAGGGACAGGGAATCAGCCCCAAAACATCTTCAGTGATAGGAATTCACACTAGCCAGCCTCAAACATATATCACCCCTGGAGGAAAGCCTACAAAGAGACCCAAATTTGATGGTGTCCCTGTATTTCTCCTGCTCCTGCTGCTGGATTCATGCAGAGGCTTACGGCGTGGGCTCAGTCTGCACAGGCAGTGATGGCTGTTGGGTAAACTGCTGTCACCCAGGGATGGCACTGTCCCTGCACCCCCTCTAAGCACTGATGTCCTCCCCACTTCCTCCCCAGGAGCTGAGAGCTGCTCCAGCGAGGCCAGCCAGCACTGAAACCAAACTCTGTTTTTTCACTTACTGTGTTCCAGTACATGAGAGTGGGCATTGGCTGTCAGGCAACTGTGGTCTCAGCGGATTGTGTTTGTGGTGAGGCACTTGGGATTCCTGATTTCCAGTCCTGGAGCTGCTGTTTGCTCGGTGTGTGGCCTTGGAAGACTCACTTAGCTCTGCAGCACAGCAGTTTTTCCTTCTGTTGGATGGGGAAGTGACACCTGCCAAGCCACAGCTGGGATAAACAGTAGCATCCTGCTAAGGAGTAGAACCTCTTACACTAGCAGCTGAAAGGGAAGACACTAAAATAAAGTGAATAATAATGTGAATCCTGCAGCAGTTACTTTCTATCTCAGACACAAAGATGGAGTTGTTCTTTGCCATTTCTTTCAGGCTAGGCATAGGGCTGATCCAACTGATAGAAAAGAGTTACATTAATAGAGTGTGAGAATGAAGGGATGAAGCTCCTTGGCTTCCCCTTCCTGCCTCTGCCATGCTCAGAGCTGTGCTCAGAGGTTAACCTGCTTGAGGGGCCCCTAACTCTGTCCAGAACTGGTTCTGGTACTGGGGATGTGCATCATGATGGTGAAGGACCCTTGGATGTTGGAGCTGTTACTGGAATGTGGCTGCTCCCTCACTCAGAAAATTCAGGGAAACTAAACTTCATTGAGACAGGCTTTGAATATCCTGCTTAATCAGAGACATCATGGTTTCCTTGAGATGATGAGAAGGCCTGCATATGCTGAGCTTTGTGCCTCAGTTTCCCCAGCTGTCACGGTGAAGGTATTTTTTTCATTGCTCTGATGAGAAGGGATGAATTTACTGTAGCTTACACATTTACAATTCCTGTAGCTTAAAATTCCTGTAGCTTAAGCTATATCCCTAGAGAGAAACCTCTTTCCTTCTTCATCACCACTATAAACCTCTGTGTCCCTATTGTTAGAGCAGCCAAGGGCACCAGAGGACCTGAATTCCTTCTGTGAGTAGCAGATGGTGCTGCTGTTCCCTGAAGAAGTGGACCAGGGCTGAAGGATCCAGGTTCCTGTTCTGTTTGGCTCCCTCTGTGCCTGTGGCAGTGAGCTCAGCAGAATGCACCATCAGCTGCTGCAACAGGAGATCTTTGTAAGGTGTGAAGGCATCAAGCTGAAGAAGTATATGGTAAAACAATACCACATGTTGAAATCACAATAGGAGTAAGTCCGTTTTGGCACGGTCATCCACATGAAATCCCCTTTAATTTCAGTAACGTCACAGTCTCGGTCTCAGGGAACCTACAGCAATATATTCTGTGCCATAAATAAATCCACTCGGGGACTAATAAACTAAACTGTTGCTAATTTGTAATGTGCCACTTTTGCAGCAGTATCCAAAATTCATATGCACTAAGATTCCAGGGCTGGAAAGAATGAGGTGGCTTGTCCCTAACCACTGCTTAACTTTTTAAGTTACACTGGTGAGTCGGGTGCAGTTTGGCTTTTAGTGAGACCCCTGGGGAAGCAAGGCCATCTTAGCCTACAGTCTTAAAAAAGGGCTGTTTAAATAAAAGTATACCTATTAAAAAAAAAAAAAAAATAAAAAGCAGGGAAATGATGTTTTTGTGACTGAAGCAGGAACACTCGTGCCATTCAGGGACGACTCTCACACTTCTGACTGTCACCACTGATAAGCACGAGTGACTTTGCCTCAATGTACTTTACAGGCACAGGTGGACCCTTTCATTTAATGTCTCTCTGCTTGGGATTATTGTTCAGCTCATGGGAGTCCTTTCTGTCTGGCTGTGAGCAGAGGGGAGGATGGCAGCTCAGCAGGGCAGGGTGGTGCTTTCTGGGGTAGTGGATCACAGTTGTGGTTGTTGTTCAGATTGAGGGGGCTCCATGTATGCCTCCACCTCACTCTTTCAGTCTGTTGTGTCTTCTTGTTGGGGCTGGGTTTAGATTAGGCTCAACTTTTTCCAGACTAAAAGTAATAATCCAGGAAACCCAGTGATGCTGCTTGTCCAGGGAAAATCTGCAAGAGCTGTCACAAGACTGTTTTGAATTTTCCTCTTTTATTGGCACCAATGAAAGTGATATTCTCTGTTTTGTCACACTTGAGAGCTGAAAATTCTGCTCTTTCAACTTTTTGGGCTCATATCAACATGAAAGCAAGTGTCAGAGGACTGGGATTTCTCTCAGGACGCAACACCTTTTTTCTGACAGCTCTTTGGGTGGTTCATGACTAAGAAGACATTCAAAGCAAACTCAGCTGAGTATCCTGCTGTTATCACAGAAGCATCAAGCTCCTGCATAGCTTTGCCTCCTCCTTGAAAACCCCTTCTGCCCAGAACTGGCCCCATTCTCCCATTCTGTGGATAAAATGCAGCATCTCTCCCATTGAAGTGGCAGCCTCTCCAAGGATGAAGTTGATAGATCCTCCTGCACCAGGAAAACCAAGAGTAAATGAATAATCAGATACATCGAGACTCCAGTTTGAATATTGTGAAAATAAAGATTTTCCAGTTCTGTCCTGAAGTGTTTAAGGCTTGTCATGGACTTCCCGCGTTGTTCTGGGTTAAGTGGGTTGCAGAATGTCTCTCTCCTGTGAGAAGGGACCCCCAGATCATGTTTTCAGCCTCCTGTTGTCACCAGAAGGGTGTATGGGACAGCTGAAGTGGCAATGGGCTGGTTCTTGCAGATCATAACGAGTGCACTGGGCAGAGCCAGTGAAGCCCCTCGGGGAGGTATCAGCCAGGCCCTGAGAGAAACTCTGATAGTGAAGGTCATGTAAGCACTGTAGACAAACAAAGCTGACAGCTTGAGCTTCTGCAGTGTTGGTTTTGTTCTGTATCTTCATTAGATAAGAGCTGTGCCCTGTTGCTGTGTCCTTGGTGCTGTGTGTGAGCCTGGAGATTCTGCACTCTTTGTACAGGGATGCCTTTGCAGCCTCCCCAAAGGCTGAAGGACATCTCCAGGTGGGACAGTTCTCCAGTGTTAGCAGTTTCTCCTGTTTGCTGTCTGTAAGTGAATAACTTGCATCCATCTGGAAAACCTTCTTGTATCTTCTATCGTGATCAAGCTTGATCTTCTCAGAGAGGACCCACCAAATGAGGTGGTTCAGCAGATAAACCAGCAGAAGTTTAAATAAATCCTAATAGGAAGAAGTATTGTTGAGTGTTTATTGCAGGGTCAGGATCTCTCATATTAATCTTTCCTTCAGCGTTTGCAACCCACCCAAAAGTAACATCTAGGAGTTCAGGTATATGGGACCTTTGGGAGTTCACTGAATTCCTGCCTGCCTTCAGAGCTCCCTAACAGGCTGCACAAATGCTCTTAAATGATGATTAAGTCAAGTTACCTTCCCCTGCCATTGTGGCAGGCCAAGGGTTGGCATGTGGACAGCTATTTACACTTTATCTGACATCTAACTTGCTGCATCACAGTAATTTCAACTATGGTTTGCGTGCTTAGCACAAAGTTTCTACCCCATTCCTCCCCAAAATGCCTATAAATGATAGCAGCATTTAATGTAGTCCCCACATAAAAATAAATTTGGAGTTGTCCACATCAGCATTTAGTTTGGATTAGGAGCTTGCTTTTGAAATATATCCTTCGGTGTTACCCCTCTTGCACCTTGGTCCTTATTGTGAATTCAACAGACATTCAGCATAGTACTAAGCCAAAATAAACCTCCTGAAATGTATGTAATGTTTATGTCAGGCCCTGCCTCTCCCCTGATCCATTCCTTTCAGGCCACACTACTTGCCAATTTAGCCAATTCAGACTTTGATTTTTTTAGCAGTTCCCCTAAACCCCTCCTCCATCTGACTCCTTACAAGAAACCCTTTTCACTCAGTTTCACTGTAGTCCTTGTGAATTGGTGCAACTCACAGGGATGGGATTTACTCTCTTGATTAGAAGGTGGGAAGTTGGACTATGAGCTATGGAAAATTGTCATTGTTGACTGTTTTGACTGTTTTTAGTTGACCTAGACTGACTTGTACCAGCTAAGTCCATTGTAATTTCGTTAGCTGTATTTTTGTGTTCATTCCTATTTATCTATCAGTATGTTTTGTCCTAACAGCAGTATTATAAAGACAAGGGATTATATTATCCAGGCTGTCTGAATTCATCACATCTTGCAATGCTTTTAATTCCTTCCTCATTAGTAAAGATCCTGAGTGATTAGCTAGACTATGGTTGCCGTGGCCAAAGTAAGAGTTCATTCTCTGACATGATTTGGTACCACTGAGTGGTGGTAGAGCTTTTTCCTTTCTTTCGTCTTTTTTCTTCCCTTTCCCTTTCCCTTTCCCTTTCCCTTTCCCTTTCCCTTTCCCTTTCCCTTTCCCTTTCCCTTTCCCTTTCCCTTTCCCTT